>NW_016107485.1:3770951-3803059 GCF_001604975.1 Cebus imitator | reverse complement strand
GTCACCGGAGCTGGAGTGCAATGGCACCATCTTGGCTCACTGCAACCTCCGCCTCCGTGGTTCAAGGGATTCTCCTGCCTCAGCCTCCCAAGTAGCTGGGATTACAGGCACCTGCCACCATGCCTGGCTAATTTTTAAAAAAAAATTTTAATAGAGTCGAAGTTTCACTATGTTGGCCAGGCTGGTCTCAAACTCCTGATCTCATGATCCACCTTTCTTGGCCTCCCAAAGTGCTGGGATTATGGGTGTGACCACTGCTCGGGCAGAGTGCAGTCTTTTGTGCCAGCAAGTCATAGGAGGTTGGGATGGCATGAGTTCACCTGCCTTGGGGGGGGCATTAAGGCAGCTCTTCTGGGAAAGGGTCACTCTGGGCTGCAGGGCTGAGGCATGCCGGGACCAGGGAATGCCCAGGAAGGAAGGGGTTACTCTCTTTGGATGCGGAAACTGAGACTCAGCAAAGGGAAGGAACCCACCCAAGGTCATGTTCATGGGACACTCATGTGGCCGCTCAGGCTGTCTTCTGATGCCTTTGCCAGCCTTGACCTGGCTTCTTCACTGGGCCAGGGTCTGTACCAGGGAAATCACTAACTGCCTGGGTCATCCAGTGGGGCACTGGGAGGTGGCTTCCATTCACTTGGGTTTTGGAAGATGGTAAGGTAGAGGAGTTGAGAGGAGGGTCAGACCAGCTGTGAGCACAGCCTCATTAAGCAAGGGGCCGTGGAGCAGGCCATGAGGGCAGCTGTCCCCCTTTCCCTTCCTGCCCCATCCTACCTCCCTTTCCTTGCAGGGTGAGCTGGACCCGCCTGAGCCCATGCGTGTGGGAGACCTGGGTGAATGCTTCTTCCCCTTGTCCTCTACGGCCGTCTCACCGGGTTCAGAGAACTTCCTATGTGAGATGGAGGAGATCCCATTCAACCCGGTCAGGTCCTGGCTGAAACACGAGAGCAGTCAAGGTGAGGGGTAGGATCCCTGCCACCTCCCCGCAGCCCTCGTCTTGGGCATCTGCTTCAGAGGGAGATGGTTGAGTTTTTTCCTTACTGTTTTTACCCAGACTATTATGTTTAGTCCAGAAAGAACCAGATGGATATGTGATAATGAGAGATACGCCTGATATGACAATGATAAAATCTCAGGCCTAATATAACAATGATACAAGAGCCAAATAGTATAAAAAGATGAGGTAATTATAACAGAAACCTAGGCTAAAGGAAGCTTCATGTTGAGCTTCCTAGGAGCTGTGGTGAAAAGGGAAATAGGTGGGTACATACAGATCTCATTATCAAGCAGAAGGAAAACTGCCAGATTATTGTGGTGTTTTTCTAAAGCTGAATTGGAGAGGTATGTAGCCCACAGATCTTCATATACACGGAGATGTACATAGAAAAGCCTGGTGTCTTCAACAGCCCTTTTGTAAATTCCTGATACTTATCCTTCAGCCCTACCTGCAGTGTTCTGTTTTTGTTTTGGGCCCGTGGCTGGGCTCTGGGTACAGGGCCAAGGGACTAACTAGGCTGCCATCATGGGCTTATCTTTGTTGTGGTCCTTGTGAAGGGTGGCAGGAACCTGGTTTCCTGGCATTGGCTGTGGAGGGAGGCAGAGAGATGAGCCTAGCAGAAGAGGGACGCCCAAGACCCTGAGCCCACCCCAAGCACCCTTCAGGGGCACCTCCCAGGAGCCAGGGGTGGGGTAACTTTCCTGGGTATCCTCCTTAAAACCGATGGCCCCTCAGCTGGCCAGGGTGACTGAGGAGCCACGACCCCAGACTTCCCAAGTCAGAAGTCAGGGCACAGAGTTTGACCCGAGAGCCATTCTGGAAGAAGGAGAAATCTCATTACTTTTAGTCAACCATTTATGTCTGTTTTCCTTAAATGGTAAGATGGCATAGGAAGCCCAGGTGGGACATTCAGACCGTCCAGCTGTCTTGGGCACATTCTTCCAATATCTCACCCTTAACCCACAAGGTGCTGAGGGGACTGTGAGCAGAGGCTGCTACCCCCTGATGCTCCCACACCCAAGACCTGCCCCAGCCCTCAGACGCCCTCACCCCATCCCTGCCCCTCACTGTGTGCAGCTGACCAGGCCAGACTGATCTGCTATCCAATGTAGTGCCTGACCCGGAGCTGGGACACCCCACCCATCTGCTGTCCTACAGGGTCCCCAGACCTGGCCAGGCCCCATGGAGGGGTCAGGACCTGGGGGTGACTGAGCACCTACTGTGTACTTGGCACTGAGCTGGGAGCTTCCAGCCATTTCTTCTCCTTGTGCCTCATCAAGGGCTGGTTCAGGATTTCTCTCTTGCTCTCACAATGGGGAAACTAAGGCTTCGAGAGGGCCAGTTACCCATGGTCTCACAGTCAGCTTATTAGGGGACCCCTCCCTGCTGGCTCAGTGAGATTGGTGCTCAGTGCCGCTTTCCAGGGGCTGCCCCCTGGTGTGAGCGTGCTCCCCCAGCTCTGTCTCCTCCTTCCCCAGCAGCACCCCCAAGTCCCTTCTCCCCGGATGCCTCCAGCCCTCTCCTGCCCATGCCAGCCGACTTCTTCCACCCTGCTGTGTCTGCCAGCCAGAAAGGCCCAGAAAAGGGCACTGGTGCTGGGACCCTCCCCAAGATTGCGCTACAGGGCTCCTGGGCATCTCTACGGTCACCAAGGGTCAACTGCACCCTCCTCCGGCAGGTACCTACACCTCTTGGGCTCCAGTGCTGGTCTGTGGGAGAGGGGCAGGATCTAAGCCAGGCCTGGAAGTCCAAGAGACTGGGAGGGGAGGGACACAACCAAAGGCCCAGGGCACCACTCTGCAAGGGGGTTTGGGAACGCAGGGGTGATGCTGAGACTGGAGGGGGAGGTGGCACTGGGGCAGATGGGCCTGCTGGGCTCCCTGTTTAGTGCTGAGAGTGAGCTGCGGGGGTGCAGGAGGAGGAGGGTGATAACCAGAATCAATGTTTGCAGATTAAAGTCTAAGCCATGCTGGACAGTCAGGGAGAACAGCACCAGGGAGGGGCTGGAGGTCGGGGACTCTGGGGCCGGGAGATGGGGGCTGGGTGGCTGGGAGTTGGGGGCGCCCCTGGGCCAGGAGGTGGGAGCCAGGGGTGGAGCAAGTGTGGGACCAGAGCCTGTGGGAGCAGCAGGGCAGGGGCCGGGTCAGGACCATGGAGGGTGCGGTGGGGTAGCCACGTGCCCTGGGGGAGGGCAGTGGGCCCAGGGATTCCCCTGGGAGTGAGCCTGGAGCCTTCCGTGAAGGGCAGGGCTGGATCTGACTTGGGTTTGGGGTGGGTGCTCGCTCCTCTCCGGGAACCTCTCAGGGAAGGTGGAGGCCCTGCGGTGACTGCAGCCTAATCTGGACGTGGGAAGGGGAGAAGCCCTGCTGCGAAGGGAGCTCCGGGGGTGGGAGCTGCCTGCGTGCCGCGGAGGGGGCGTCCAGGTTACGGGGGTGGGGGCAGACAAGGCGGCTTCCACCGCTCCCGCCTCCCCGCAGGCCACCGGGAGCGATACGTCGCTGGACGCCAGCCCCAGCAGCTCTGCGGGCAGCCTGCAGACCACGCTGGAGGACAGCCTGACCCTGAGCGACAGCCCCCGGCGCGCCCTGGGGCCGCCCGCAGCTGCTCCGGGACCCCGGGCCGGCCTGTCCCCCGCCGCGAGCCGCCGCCTGAGCCTGCGGGGCCGGGGCCTGTTCAGCCTGCGGGGGCTGCGGGCGCATCAGCGCAGCCACAGCAGCGGGGGCTCCACCAGCCCGGGCTGCACCCACCACGACTCCATGGACCCCTCTGACGAGGAGGGCCGCGGGGGCGCGGGCGGCGGGGGCGCGGGCAGCGAGCACTCGGAGACCCTCAGCAGCCTCTCGCTCACTTCCCTCTTCTGCCCGCCACCCCCGCCGCCGCCCCCCGGCCTCACGCCCGCCAGGAAGTTCAGCAGCACCAGCAGCCTGGCCGCCCCCGGCCGCCCCCGCGCCGCCGCACCCCCCGCCCGAGGCCTGGCCCGGAGCCCCTCGTGGGCCGCGGACTGCAGCAAAGACCCCCCGGGCCGGGCATCGCTGCCCATGGGGCTGGGTCCCTTGCCGTCCCCGCTGCAGCCGCCCCCCGGAGAGCTAGAGCCGGGAGACGCTGCCAGCAAGAGGAAGAGATGAGGGTCGCAGGGGCCGCCCACCGCCCGCCCGGTCTTACCTTCTTTACCTCAGGAGCCAGGAGCAGACAGCAATACTTGGTCCACACCTGGGATCGCGCAGGGCCCCCCTTCCCTCCCGGGCACAGCAGCCCGACGGCGGGGCTGAGCGGGTCTGGGTGAACCAGGCCTCCGTGGCCCACGGTGGCCCTTCCAGTGCATATACATACATATATATATACGCATATATATATATACATAGACAGACATATATATTTATTTTTTTTACTGAGAGCTTATGACTTCCAGAAAGTGCTAAAGGTGGGAGGTGGGCCAGGGCCTGGACGGGGCTTTTTTGTCTGACGCTCTGGGATTCAGGCCAGACCCACCCCAGGGCACATGTCCTGCCGGGGCGTCACCGCTGTGTGTTTTGGTGTCTCCTCCTGGGTCGAGGGTAGCTTGGAGGGGACCCTCAGTCCTCTGAGGGCACCAGGCCCGGGAGAAGAGGTGCGATTCAGGGTGTGGTTTTTGTTTTTGTTTTGTTTTTTCCTTTCAAGAAGAAAGGCTGCCAAGATCCCACGTGGCTCCCGTGTCGGGGTGTCTGTCCTGTCATCCTGACTGTCTCGTTGTTGTGAAGTCTTTTGTAGACACCCCAGAACACACACATCCCCTAAGTCCATGGGTTAGATGTCTCTCTTTAGAAAAATCAGGGGTGAGTAGCTGTGTTTCCTTAGGACAGGGGTCGGGGGTGGAGGGCAGCTTCAAGGCTGGACTGGGGCTCCTGAGCACTTCCGAAGGGGTGGGTTCCATCCTCAGAAGGGCAGCGGGCAGGAGTGGAGGCAGCCTGCAGAGGAACGGTGAGGGAGACTGAGCTGGTGTAGCTTGCTTGGAGGGGCCAGGGTGGCCGCCTGGTGTCTGCTGCCCGCCACTGCCCTGCAGGTGCCCCTGGCTCAGGCGATCAGTTGTTCAGTTGTTCAGTCACTTATGCCTTTTATCCCCAATACGGGCCCTGAGCTGTGACTGTACCTAGACGCTGTGCTGTCCCCACCCTCAGCAACTACGTCTCTGCCCCAGCAGGTTCAGGGCAAAGCAGGTCTGACAGAATTCTAGGCAGGGGTGGGGGCACCTGCCTGGGCCCCGCGTCCGGCCCCATCCCCATGCCCAGCCTTTCAAGTCACCTGGAGGCCACACCCTCGGGCCCCACCTGCCAGCCCCTGTCCCTCCTCCCCTGCTGCCCCCAACTGCAGGCCAGCTTTCCCTCGAGTAGTGCTTCCCAAATGGGTTCTAGATGGGGGTGTTTGAAGAGTTCTGCATTTATTTCACTATTTATGAGAAAAAAAGTAAGACATTGAGCCCGTGATTTCACAGACATTAGTTTGAGTCAAGGCTAATTTTTGAAAAGTGAGTGGCATTCGTGAAGTCAGTTTGAAGGAGGTTGGGAGCATGTTGGTGGCCGTGGTCTGGAGAGGCTGCAGAGGCCGCCAGTTTGGAGATGCTGTGTTTCAGCAATAACCTTGCCTTTGCTAAGCTCCCCTCCGAGGGCTTCAGGGGGGCCTGCCGAGGAGGGCCTTGTCCTTGTTCCCAAACTCCGACTTGGAAGAACTCGGCTTGTGGCTGGGGTGGTGAGGGTGTGGGGTGCCCTTTGGAGGGGCTCTGGGTGTCTTCCAGGCTGGCACAGGGACTGTGGGGGAGGTGGTGGGCAATGTGTGCTTTGTCACATGCAGAGACCTTCCCTTCGGGCTGAGGGAGAGGGAGCCAGGAGGGGTTGTCAAGCCTACCGTATTTACTGGAAACTGAGTCCTGGCTAGGGGAAGCGGCCAGCCCAGGATCCTTCAGGGCTCTGGCAGCAAAGAAGCTGGGGTGGCATGGAGGGCCCCACTCTGCACCCGGAGCTGTGAAGCTGAACAAGGTGCCTGTAGGGGGAGGAACTGCCTGGTCCTCTCTGAGGGCAGGTAGACCTGTGGGGAAGGCTGGTTCCAAGCCCAACGCTGCCCGCTCCAGAGAGCCTGGGCCCTGCCTCCCTTTCCACGGTGGTGGTTTTATCTGGAATGAGGTACCTTGTCTGGGGAAGAAGTGGGTCTGGGCAGGCTTGACTTGACGGCTCCTGGCTGACCCTGAGCACTCGCAGCTGGAGGGGGCAAACTTGACTCTGCAAGTCCGTGTGTTTCTGGAGGGACATGCGTGTTTGGAGCCCAGAAGAGGGGCTGCACGACTTGGGAAGGCCATGTGGCAGGCTGGGCTTCAAGGGGACAGGATCAGACACTGGTCAAGCAGCCTTAGGTCATCTTGTGACTCTGCTGAGCAGCCTTTCCTGCCGTCACGCGGGTTCAGATCAGCTGAGCGGGGAACACATCCCAGGCAGGTCTGACATGAAACCTCCCCTCACCCTGAACCCCGTGACTGCGGAACAAGCAGACACCTCGGGGCGGGTGTTCTAAGCAAAGGCATGGGCACGAGTGAAGGCTCCAGGGTCCACAGAGCAGGGCGTGTGGAGGTGGAAGAACTGGGAGCAGAGGCAGAGAAACTCCCCGCAGGGAGCTGTGGGAGATGGCCTGGCTGAGCCCGGGCTCCTGGAAGCCCCACCTGCTGATCCTGGCGACAGATGGGGAACCAGGGAAGCTGTGCTCCGCTGGCCAGGACAAGCCAAAATGGGCGGGGGTTGGGCAAGGGCCTTTCCTCCCTCCCAACCCTCTGGTCTGGGGCTGTGGCCTCAGGCCTGTGTCTGACACAAAAGCACAAATTTGCCCTAATCTGCACGGGCCTGGCTGTGGGGAAAGTGGGGACCCAGGTGCCAGGCACCCTGAGCTGTCTCTGCTGGGCTCCGAAGAGTGGCGGTGGGTGGGTACCTTGGCATCTGTGCATAGATGGCCCACCCTGGCCAAACCCTCTTTCTCTCCCCTTTGCTACCCTCTCCTGCACCAGGCAGCCCGTTAAAGGAGGACAAAGTGTGGAAAGCCAGTCTGCCTGTCTCCCCCAAAATCCTCAGCTCGGAGCCTTCTGCTTCCAGGGTCAACCCCGTCCCCCTTTGCTGCATTGTGTAAGGGCTTGGGGCCTTAGAAGCTGCTCTTTAGCCCAGATACACATACTCTTTTTTGTCTTTGTGCAATAATCAGTGTTCCTGGCAGAGCCTGGGCCAAGCTGCAGCCTGATGAGGAGGCAGAGGCCACCTCCTCCAGGAAGCCCTCGGCCTGGGCCGCCGCCGTGACTCCAGCACTCTCAGTTGCTGTACAGTTTCTATGGTGTGAATGAACTTCCCTCCGAGCGGCTGACGGCGCTGGTACCTGCTGGCCCGGGTGGCCCGGGTGTAGAGAGACCAAGCGGCAGCCACCGCCAATGTTGTTTTGAATAAAAGCCCAGAAGCCTGTTTATGAATTTCTCTGTGTGTCTCTGCTGTTCTTTCCCCAGCAGGGTGGGTGGCAAGCTGAGGCTTCTCTTAAGGGGGGCGGTGGTATCTCCTCCCCCATGTTCATGGTGGGGCCTGGGGTGTCAGGGACATACAACAATGCTCATGGCAGGGTGCTCTCATGGCCGAGGGGTGGGTGGGGGCCTGTGGAGCTGGGGAGGAGGCAGGCCTGGTTCCCAGGCTCTGCTGCTGTGGCTGAGGCCGGGCGAGAGCATCACATGGGAATAATCATCTACTCACCCTTTGTCACTGTCCTGAATTCTCCCTACCTCCCTCCCTTCCTTTCCCTCTCCCTCCCTCCCTCTCTCCCTCCCTCTCTTTTCATCTTTCTTTCCTTCCTTCCTTCTCTCTTTCTTTCCTTTCCCCCCTCCCCTTCCCTTTCCTTTCTCTGTTTCACTCTGTTGCCCAGGCTGGAGTGCAGTGGTACGATCTCGGCTCACCGCAACTTCTGCTTCCCAGGCTCAAGTAATCCTCCCATCCCAGCCTCCCGAGTAGCTGAGACCACAGGTGCACACCACCACATCCAGCTCATTTTTTTGTATCTTTGGTATAGACGGAGTTTTGTCATGTTGCTCAGGCTGGTCTTGAACTCCTGAGCTCTAGTGATGCATCTTCCTCGGCCTCCCAAAGTGCTGGGATTATAGGTGTGGGTCACCGTGCCTAACCCTGAATTTTTCTTATGAGTATTTTCAGTACCCTTGACTGCAAAGGACAAAAACCCAACTTATTGGGCTTAAGGATGAGAGAGAGAGAGAGAGAAAGAAAGGAGAGAGGAAATAAAAGAAGAGAAACAAATAACTTAATGGCTCAAGTTCAAAAAAAAAAAAAAAAACCCAGAGGTGCTCCCAGCTTCAGGTATAGCTGGATCAAGGGCTCCAACTGTGTTACTAGAATGCAGTCTCTCTCTACCTCTTGGCTCTGCTTCCTTTTGCCTTTGCTTCCCTCCTCTCCTAGAGCCCAGCAGTACCCCGAGGCTTCAGGCCTGCGTGCCTCTCCCCAGGTGAACAGGAGCTTCTCTCCCTGAGCATCTGTCAAAGTCTCCAAGGAGGAGCCTCGCTCAGCTGCATTGGATAGGAGCCATAGAGATGCTGTGCTCTGATTGGCCAGGTCTGAACCATCAGCTCACTCTGGGATCCAGGGATGGGGGTGACCTGCCTGCACCACTGCCTGAGACTAGGAAAGGGAGACAGTGTCTTCGGAGCTGGGTGGTGTGCTTGCTGGGAGGAGGGAATGCATACTGGGCAGGCATCAAACCCTGTGATTCCTCCCTGTGGTTCTTGTCCTTGCCCTTCAAGGGGAGGCGAAGGGGCCCAGAGAGGTACAGAGACTAGTCACATGGATATGCCCAGTGGGCGGAGCAGCAGACGCCACGCTGGTGCTAGAGGGCCTGCCCAGTCTCCTCCAGCCTCCCCTGGGCCTCCCTGTTCCCATTGTATGTCCTCTCTCCTTGAGGGCTGGCTGGGCCTTGGCATTTTAGGAGCAGGGGACACCAGGACATCAGGTGTGGCCTGTAGCACAGTGTCCCCCTCTCCAAGGCCCAGCCCTCTCTGGAGATGGGTGAATTGGGGCCACCCCGCAGGAAGAAAACCTGTCCCCCGTTTCTTCTTTTGGGCCCCTTCTGGTCATTGCTGCAGCTTTTGAAAAGAATAGAAGTCAGCACAGGTCCTGGTACTTGGCACAGAGCGGGTGACACGTGGCTCCAGCTGGAGGCTGGAGCTCTGAGCTGACCACAGCACCACCCAGAGCACCGGGGGCTCCTGCTCAAATATGTTGGCTGATGGGGGACCCTCTAAAGGCCTTTTCTACCTTGGGTGTCTGCCTCACTGTAGGGGATAGAGGCGGTGACTCAGGTGTGTGTGTGTGTGCTGAACGGCTCCAGGTGCATGTTCAGATGCAAACACAGCCACGATGCCTTGGGCTGTGAAAACATGCCTGGGCCAGCTCCTGGGCCTCCCACATCTGTCCAGAAAGGGATCTCACCCCATTTTATGAATGAGGAAGCTGAGGCCAAGCAAGGTTGTCCGCAGAGCAGACTGGGCCGGAGCCGGGACATGCCCTGTGCACGTGGGGCTGAGGGTGGAGCTCCCGTGCAGAGCCGTACTCCTCACCTGGGGACCTGGCCCTGCTGCCGGAGGAGAGGGGAGGAGAGGCCCCAGTGAGCCTTAGTGCTGCAGCCTCAGCTCCTTCCCTCCCGGCCCCTATGGCAGCCCCGACGGACTGCTCCCCAGGCTGACTCTGTGGGCACCGCTCCACTCTGTCTTACCTCATTTTAAACGAGGTTGTCTCTCGTGGCCTTGAAGGACCACCTTCTAGCCTCACCTGTTTCTGTTCCTCCCTTTCCTGGCTTTATCCCTTCAGGTCTCAGCGGGAATGTTGCTTCCTCTGGCAGGCTCCCCCAGTGGCCCTATGGCTGAGGGAGGTGCCCCGTTTGTCCCACGGCTCCCTGTTTGCTTCATGCCAGCCCTCCCTCCCTGACAGCACTGTCTCTTTCTTTTTCTTTTTCTTTTTTTTTTTTTTTCTTTGAGACAGAGTCTTTCTCTGTCACCCAGGCTGGAGTGCAATGACACGATCTCAGCTTACTGCAATCTTTGCCTCCCAGGTTCAAGCCATTCTCCTGCCTCAGCCTCCAGAGTAATGATTATAGGTGCCCGCCATCATGCCCGGCTAATTTTTGTACTTTTAGTAGAGATGGGGCTTCACCATGTTCGTCAGGCTGATCTCGAACTCGTGACCTCAGGTGATCCACCCGCCTCAGCCTCCCAAAGTGCTGGGATTATGGGTGTGAACTAACTCGTCCAGACGGCACTATCTGTTTCTTGAATGAGTCCCCATCAGATTGCCCTGACCCAAGGACAGGAAGCTGTTTACTCCTCCCTCCCGGAGGCCAGCACTTGTTGAGTCTCAGCAAATGTCAGCTCCGTGGCTGTGTTTTGGAAGCAGAAGGGATTTCAAAGACCAACTAACACCTTCTTTCATTTTTCCACTGGAGGAAGAGGCCTGGAGAGGCGACAGGGATCAGTCTGGGCCACACAGCAAGACAGAGGCCAGGGGTGACCAGCACCCACATGCCACCTCCACAGAGCCAGAGGTGCGCCCCCTGCTCTCCCCAGAGGTGGCTGGCCCCTGGGAGGAGAGCCCTGATTCGTTTTCCTCTCTCCCCTCGTTAATAATGGGATTAAGAGCAAGTTGCTGCCAAGGAAAGACTGGCTTAAAAAAAAAAAAAAAAAAAAACAACCAAGAACATTCTAAGAGAATGAAAAACTTCATTCTCTTAGAATGAAAAACTTCAGCCATCAGCATTTTTTATTTAGACCCGAATTCATGAATTTTAACCAAATAAACACAGACATGTTAGGTATTAATATATGCACGATTATGCAAAACCACTATTATGGCTGCAATGAAAATTAGATTCTGACTCGTGGTGGTGTTCCAGGAGGGAGGCATCCTCCGGTTTCCAGCGAGGTGACCTCGGATTGCCGTCGCCATGGTAACGGGCTGCCGTGGGAATCTGTGGACAAGATGCTGGTCCTGTCGGGAGGGGTGGGGGTAGGGCCAGGCCGGGCGGGTACCAATCTACCAGCCCACATCTGCCCAGAGCTAGGGGCACTTGGTCCCCTGGGCAGAGGCCAGCCCGAGCCTGAGAAGAGAGGGCGGGTCATCAGCAGGCGGGGCTTGGTGAGGCAGAAACAGCAGGTGCATGGGGCACTGCCCCACTGTCTTCCTGCTCTCCGCCCCCCAGGCTCCCCTCCAGGGAGGCATCCGTCCCTGTCATCTTCAGGAAATCGTAGCGGCATACCCACACACGCCCAGACTCTGCTAGGTGCCGGGGACATGGCAGTGATGGGTCCCTGCACTCACAGAGCCCGCACCTCAGTGTGGGGGGCAGATCCCAGACAGACAGGCACACAGCTGGGTCTTTTCAGTGCCTGCAAGTGCCACGAAGGCAGCAGAGCCGGTGAAATGACCGTGACTGGGGCTGGGGGCGGGGTCCTCCTGGCTGGGTGGTCTGGGAGGCCTGGCTGGGGGATTCCTGAAGAACCAGAGGGGAGAGCCCTGCTGAGGCAGTGACCACCCCTTTCCAGATAAGGGACAGGAGCCTCGGAGGGCAGTGTCCCGATGAGAGCCAGGGCGCCCAGCTACGTGAGAACATTGGACACACCGGGAACATGTTCGCAGCGTGAGCAGGCCCCATGCAGTATCTGGAACATACTCACACTAAATAGTTGTTTGTTGCTTATCTGAAATTCAGATTTAACTGGCTGTCCTTATTCTTGGTAAGTCGGCAAGCCTGTCAGAGAGCAGGGGATGACTTCCCCTGGCCATGAGCGGCTGTGCCCTGCCTGATCCCCTGTCCCGCACCCCTGCCTGTCCTCCTCGGATGCTGCTCTTGGGTCACGCATCCGCCTTGCCCCTGCAATCCCTTCTTACTGGGAGCCTGGTGATGGGGAAATACCAGCTGACCCCACCTCTGCAGCTCAGTGCTCAGCGCCTTCCATGGCTCCTGGAGCCTGCCTGATGCCTGCACAGGGCCCTGGGTGTTCCGGTCCTCACCCACCGCCCACTGCAGCTTCATGGGCCAGCCACGCTGACCTGCCCTGCTCTGTCCTCCCCCCACCTCTCTGCTGGGCTCCCCCTTCAAGCCCCCACTTAGGCGTCACTGTCTCTAGAAATTTCCCTGTCACTAGGCTGTTCCCACCCTCTGACTTTCCTTTAAAAAATTAGCTACTTAAGAAACTGTGGTGAAATATATACGAATAACATAAAATTTACTATTTTAACTGTCATTAAGTGTAGAGCTCACTGGCATTAGGAATGTTCCTAGACACTTCTCAGAAGAGGACATGTGAAAAAACGTTCATCATCACTAGTCATTAGAGAAATACACATCAAACCCACAATGAGATACCATCTCACGCCAGTCATGATGGCAAGCATTAAAAAGCCAGGAAACAGATGCTGACGAGGCTATGGAGAAACAGGAACGCTTTTACACTGTTGGTGGGAGTGTAAATTCATTCAACCATTGTGGAAGACAGTGTGGCAATTCCTCAAGGATCTAGAACCAGAAATACCATTCGACCCAGCAATTCCATTACTGGGTATATACCCAAAGGATTATAAATCATTCTACTATAAAAACACACGCACATGTATGTTTATTGCAGCACTATTTACAAAGTACAGTATAGCAAAGACTTGGAACCAACCCAAATGCCCGTCGATGAGAGACTGGGTAAAGAAAATGTGGCACATATACACCATGGAATACTACGTAGCCATAAAAAAAAATTCGATCATGTCCTTTGCAGGGACACGGATGAAGCTGGAAGCCATCATTCTCAGCAAACTAACCCAGGAACAGAAAACCAAACACTGCATGTTCTCACGCATAAGTGAGAACACATGGACACAGAGAGGGGAACATCACACACCAGGGCCTGTCAGGGAGTGGGGGGCAAGGGGAGGGAGAGCATTAGGAAAAATACCTAATGGATGCAAGGTTTAAAACCTAGATGACAGGTTGATAGATGCAGCAAACCATGGTGGCACATGTCTACCTATGTAACAAGCCTGCATGTTCTGCACATGTATCCCAGAACTTGAAGTAAAAAAGCAACAAAAAAGAATGTTCCCAATGTTGTGTGACCGTCACCCCCGCCCATCTCCAGGACTCTCGTCTCACAAAACCAAACTCTTTGTACACATTAAACCCGAACTCCCTTTCTCCAGGCCCCCAGGAGCCACTGCGCCACTCTCTCCATGAATGTGACCACGCCAGGTACCGCGTTCGAGTGGAGTCACACCATATTCGTCCTTTTATGACTGGCTCATTTCACTTAGCACAAGGTCCTCGAGGTCCACGCATGCTGTGGCGCATGCCGGACTTTTCTCCCTTCTTCGTGGGTAGTGGGATTCTCGTCGCATGTGTAGACCACACATCACACTGTGTTTGGATCTACCTGTTGTTGGCTGCTTCTACCTTTTGGCCACTGTGAGGGGTGCTGCTGTGACCCTGCGGGTGCCAGTGGCTCTGAAGTCCCTGCGTTCACCTCTGTTGGGTGCATCCGCAGGGGTGGTGTTGCTGGGTCACCCGGTGATTCCGGGTTCAAGTGTCTAAGGAGCTGCCGTGCTGTTCTCGGGGGCGGCAGGCCCCACATTGCCACCTCAGCGATCCGCCTCTCTGTGAGGCAGGGTTCACCCTCGGATGGGGGTGCGCAGCGGGGCTTGCCTCCCGTTCCTTCCTCTTTCCATCTCCTCTCCGGCACATTCTTGCTGTGTGGTCCTTGAGCCATCCTGAGCTTTGTTTCCAGAAGCCCAAAGGAAAACTTGGGGAGTGTGGAAAAAGAGAGGAGAGAGTTGTCGGGCGCGGTGGCTCACGCCTGTAATCCCAGCACTTTGGGAGGCTGAGGTGGGTGGATCACCTGAGGTCAGGAGTTCAAGACCAGCCTGGCCAACATGGTGAAACCCCATCTCTACTAAAAATAGAAAATTAGCGGGGCATGGTGGCGCGTGCCTGCAATCCCAGCTACTCGGGAGGCTGACGCAGGAGAATCACTTGAACCTGGGAGGCAGAGGTTGTGGTGAGCCGAGAATTGCACTCCCCTGGGCGACAGAGCAAGACTGTCTCATAAGAAAAAAAGAAGAGAGAGTTCGAAGCGAGGAGGAGGAGAGAGGAGAGAGAGGCTGGGGCCCCAGAGGAGTGGCCGTGGGGGCTCCACCTGGGCAGAGGTCCCTTAGGCTGTTTGTGGTCTGGAAGAAGCCGGGGCCACCAGCAAGAGGGGTGCATGTCTTAGGCCACAAGGCTCAGCTACAGGGCTTGTGCCTGCAGTGTCCAGACACATTGCAAGGAGGCACAGCCCGGAGGGGTGGCCTGAGAAGAAGCTGGGCTGATGGATGGGGGCAAAGAGGTGGCCAGGCCTCTCCGAGTTCCTGTGCTGGGAGGTGCCCTGCCCCGCTGAAGGGTCTGCTGCACCCGCTCCCCAGCTGGACAGGGCCCTGCCAGGGCGCATGCAGCTCCCACCACCCTGCCTGCAGCTCATGGGCTGGGGCCTGGGCCCTCCTCACCTCCAGGGCCTGCCCTGAGCTCCAGGAAGAGGCTTCTGTGCTTCCTCCGAGATGCCTGGAGGCAGCTGGGAGGGGTGGGCCTCTGCAGGCACTGACTTCTCCCTTCCCTGTCCCCAGCCCTTAGCCTTCCCTGCCTTTGCCCCACCCATCCTTGGCTCTCTCCCTGTCTCTGTCTCTGCCTCTCACTTTGTCTCTTTGTCTCATTCTCTCCCTCCCTCCCTTTATTCCTCTCTCTCTTTCTCGCCCTCAATCTCTTTCTGTCTCTTCCTCTCTCCCTCTGTCTCTCCCTTCCTTCCCCTTTCTCTTCCTCCTTCTGTTTGTCTCTCATCTGTCTGTGATCATCCCTTCATCCGTCTCTGTGACTCCTTCTTCTCCCTGTCTCTCCCTCTCTCTGTCTTTCCCTCTGTCTCTCTGTCTCTGTCTCTCTGTGCAGACTTTACATGGCTCCTGTCCATTTCCTCTCTGAGAGGGAGGGGCTTGTTCATCTCCCAGGAGAGAGCCAGATTCCTGGTCCCGTCCTCACCTCCTGCATCCCCTGTGAAGGTGGGGGCACTCAGGACAGGGCTGCAGTCCCATTGTCAGCCCCTGAGTGACTGAGGCCTGGGTTCCCCTCGCTGGGCAGATACGGACCATGTGCTGCTCTGGGTCTGATGCTGAACCCAGGGCTCAGGGGCTTCTCCCCACTCCTCCAGGCACCCCCTGTACATGCTTCCAACATAGGTGTCCACACAAAGGGAGGGGACACCCTTTGTTCGTGGGAGGCTGGGAGAGGCAAAAGTCAGGACCTCTGGGCTTCGGTTGGCTGCAGGTCAGGGTGCAGGCCACCTGCAACCACAGGAGGGGGCACGCCAAAGGACATGGGCACAGGTCTGTCATCGCAGCCCCCTCCATGCAGCCAGATGGGCATCTGGAGGGAGCACCAAGAGCGCCGTTCCTGGCTGTGATGGGTGCTCTGTCTCCAACCCAGGTATGACCTCTCCAGGGTGTGTGGGCAGGACCTGGTCACCCACTTCTTGCTAATGAGTAGCATATGGCATAAGTGATGGGATGCCACCTCCTGGATTGGGTGACACTAAGACACTGGCTCCTGTCTTGCTCCATGTGGGAGCTGCCCTGCGGAGAAGCCCACCAGCCAAGGAGCTGAAGACACCTCCCTCTAGCCAACACCCAGCAAGGAGCAGAGACCCTTAGCCCACAGCCCTCAAGGGACAGAGCCTCCGTCCAGCCAGCCCCGGCCCACGTGTGGATGGCAGCCTCAGAGAGACTCCATGCCAGAGAGGCTCCTATCAAGCTGCGTCCTGGTTCCCAGCCACAGTAACTGTGAAATAATAAATGTTGTTGTTTTAAGCTGCTAAATTTGGGGTAATTTGTTTCACAGGCATAAACTAATACAAGTACACTCCGTACTGTGCTCTGAAATTATGCCCTATATTACATGGAATTCTAGAACAGGAAAAATCCATCTATGATGGGAAAAAGTCCTCGGATCTGTGTTTGCTTCCTGGGAGCAGGAGCAGGGCTGACTGAGGAGAGGCACGAAGAAGCTTCACGCTGGGTTGACGGAGAGTGACGCCCATTCTGATGGGGCTTGGGTTATACAGGTGTACGCATTTGTCAACTTTCAGAAAATGTCTTTCAAGATTTGCAAATTTCCTTGTATGTAAATGTTACATCGGAAGTAATAAACACTGCAGCATTTGGGGGAAGTGTGCTGAGGTCTTCAGTTTTCTTTGAAATGCATTGAAAAATAAGATGCGTTGCTGAATGGACAGTGGGATGGTTGGACGGATATGTGATAAAGCCAGTATTATTCTACATAAATGGTAGAATTCTAGGTGATGGGCGTAAGAGATCCCACAAGGAAAGGAGGGAGAGGATGGTCTCGCCAGCTCAGGGGTGGCATAGGAGAAAGGAAATTCGTGTATAAGTGGACTGTGCAGTTTACACTTGCATTGTTCAACTGTACATATGTAAATAGAGTGAGAGAGAGAGAGAGAGGAAATTGGCTTATGTGATTGTAAGGGCTGGTAAGTCCAAAATCCATAGGGCGGGTTGAAAACTCAGGCAGGATTTCTGTGTCACAGTCTCCAGGGAGAGTTCCATGTTCTTTGGAAAGTCTCTGTTTTTGCTCTGACAGCCTTCAACAGATTGGACGAGGCCCACCCAGGTGATCAAGGGTAATTGCTTTTACTCACTTAACTGATTGTAGGGGTTAGTCACACCCACAAAATACCTCCACAGAAATATTTAGATTCGTGTTTGACTGAGCAACCGGGCACTGTAGCCCAGTCAGGTTGACACATAAATCAGCGGGTACAGCTGGGTTCAAACCCTGGCTCCAGCTTGTGTGAATGGTGGCCCGTCTGCTGCACCTGAGTCTTGGTGGCTGGCAGGCTGGTGGCACTTCTCCTGGCGGGCTGCTGAGAGGAGCAGAGAAGTCTGTGCACATCGGGTTCCCCGATGGGGGTCCTGACACCCGTCCTTTGGCCTGCTGTGTCCCTGCAGAGCCTGCCATGGGAGTGTCACCAGCCGCACGAAGCCAGTCCTCATCCCCGGGAGAAGAGCCTCCCTGTAGTGATTAGAGGTCTGATGGCTTCTTGACAATGAGTTTGCACAGTGGGCAGCCTGAGGATGCCAGTGACTGCTAGGCAAGGCTTTGGATTGTCATCCATGGCTTTGGAGATGAGGTTTCTGGTCCTGCCAGCCCTGGGTCCCTGACAACTCTGGAGGGACCTGTGCACTGTCTCCTGCCAGGCAAGGATGGGCTGTTCCTAGACTCCTACCTGCTCCAGCCCAGGGAAGCCCTGCCCGGTGCTCCGGCTCCAGTGCTTTTGACCATGTGGTCCCTGCACCCAGCACAGCCCTCCCCCAGGCCCCAGAGCCTCAGCATGAACGTGCTGTCACCAGAGTAACATGGCCCCCGTTCTCAGACCCATTGCGGCCATCATCCTCTTGTCCCAGGGTCACCTTTGTGTGTGTCCTGACCACCTAGGAATTCCTTGAGAGCTGGGCCACAGCTGGGTTGTCTGGAGGCCGGCAGCTGGCACAGGGTCTGGCCTAGAGCTCTGCTTTGGCGGGAAGAAGAGGGGTAAATCTTTCTCAGCACCAGCATCCCATTTGGACTGCCGGGGCCGGCTTGGGCTCTGTAATTCACCACCTTACCTCCGGAGAGCCAGGCCAGATAAACATCCTGATGTCCCTACCCAGCAAAGATTCTGTATGTGACACGGAAGAAGGCAGAAAAAAATAATAATAATAATTGCCAGCCATCAAGTCGGTTGCCTCGCTAAAAAATTAACTCTCTCACTAAGTAAAACAGGTGACTAAACTTTTAGCCTGCATTCCTGAGTCAGCCCCCTTCCCCAGCTAAGTTACTGCCTACTCCTGCAAACCAACAACCTTATCTTACTCCTTGCATGTTTTCCCTGAGCCCTGAAAGTTCTAGCTCTTCTCACTGAGCATCTGCAAGGTCACAGACTGATAAGTGGGGCCTGGATATATAGTTTCCCAAGGCATAGAATCCGTCATAAAACACGTCATGGGTTGATTAACTGTTCTTTCTTCTACTTCTGTAAAGATTCCCGCCTTACACGTATATAAGAAAGCCACTTTCTTTTCTTTCCTTTTTTTAATTTTTGAGATGGGGTCTCACTCTGTCACCCAAGCTGGCGTGCTGGAGTGCGGTGGCGCGATCTTGGCTCACTGCAACCTCTTCCTTCCAGGTTCAAGCAATTCTCCTGCCTCAGCCTCCCAAGTTGCTGGGATTACAGGCACCTTCCACCATGCCCAGCTAATTTTTGTATTTTTAGTAGAGACGGGGTTTCGCCATGTTGGCCAGGATGGTCTTGATCTCTTTACCTCTTGATCTGCCTGCCTCGGCCTCCCAAAGTGCTGGGATTCCAGGTGTGAGCCACGGCGCCCGGCCAAAAGCTACTTTCTTTGTTCTGAGCTCTTCTTCTGAACGGAGGCTCTCAGAGCCCATGATCACATAAATAAAGATTCTTCTGCATCTGAAGTCGGTCTCTCTGGTTCCCCGATTCTGCTACAACACTAAGCTGTGGGGTCCCAAAGAGAGGCTTCAGTTCTGGCAAAGGGTGAGCGCGTGGACTGTGCTGTCCCACCAGCTGCTGTAGGGACACACCCTTGGTCCCAGGAGTTTTTCTCCCGCTCGTTAGCCCCTGACGTGGCAGGCAGCTCTCCTGTGAGCAGGGACGAGGGACCCAGGCACATCTATCTCATGGCTCCACCAACGTCAACCTGAGGCTTCTAAGGCCACTGAAGAAGGGGAAGGGTATGGAGCATCGTGTGGGAGGGTTTTATGGACCAGGTGCAGGAATGGTGCCCACCACTCCCACCCACATCCCATTGGACAGAACGCAGACGGATGGCTGCGCTCAGGGCACGGGGGTCTGGCGCTGTGGTCCACCTGTCCAGGAGCCCAAAGGAAGAAGAAATGGTTTGTTAAAGTAGTGAGACTTGCTCTGCTACGGTCAGACCTTCTGGGGCAGGGGTGAGGTAGGGGGGGCTTCTGCTACAAAACCCTTAAAAATCCAGGACAAGTTACCACCAACTTCTTTATTCAATGTGTATCTAAGTTTGCAAGGGTGTAAGGAAAATTTCTGAGAGCCAGAAATGAAGGGGAATTGATGCCAGAACAGGAAGCAAACGCTGACTTCCGGATGCCCCAAGGTGTTTTGGCCACACCTGGGGCCCGGGACTTTGGGTTCGAACACTGTGCAGGGAACAGAAGACACTACCTCATCTTGAGCTCCCAAAAGGTTGGGAGGGGCACATGAGATTCTCCTCTCAAGCTGGGGTCCTTGAAGGCTGTACCTTCAGCGTAAGGGTGGCCCCAAAAGACAGCCCTTTAGCAAAGAAAAATGACAACGATATTCATTTGTCCTGGCCTCTGCAATCAATGTGGATGAAAGGATATTCCTTCCTAAGAATGTGTCAGTTTAGGCTGCCAATCACTTGGGATCGGGTTCAAATTTCTGGAGTGGTCCAGAAACCCTACGCCAAGCAATTAACCTAAAGAGGTGCTGGGTTGGTGGACCTGGACACATGGCCAGAACAAGCCCTCATCAGGGTCCTGCCGGGTCCCTACGGAACACCGCCAGGCCCAGTCTCACTGCAAAGCCTAGGAAAGAACACTCCACAGTGAGTCACAGTCGGCAGAAACCATTTGTGTAAAACTAGATCAAATGATTTCACATTTGAATGATCAGAAATAGAATAGAAATAAGTTTAAAAATTCTAGGCTGGGTGCAGTGGCTAACCCTTGCAATACTAGCACTTTGGGAGGCTGAGGCAGGCAGATCACCTGAGGTCAGGAGTTCGAGACCAGCCTGGCCAACATGGTGAAACCCCCGTCTCTACTAATAATACAAAAAATTAGCTGGGCGTGGTGGTGCATGCCTGTAATCCCAGCTACTCAGGAGGCTGAGGCAGGAGAATCATTTGAACCCGGGAGGCGGAGGTTGCGGTGAGCCAAGATCGAGACATTGCACCAACCGGGGCAACAGAGTGAGACTCCATCTCTAAAGACATTTAAAAAACGGAGAGCATAGACAAGGAGAAACAGACTACGAAAGTGTTCAGGGAGATAGGCAAAAAGAGTCAAATAGAACTTCTTGAAATGCAAAATGTAATAAGTGAAATGAGAAACTCAGTGCACGGGCTGAACAGCAAATAGACCCCATGCAGGAGGGAATCGGTGGACTAGAAGATTGAGCTGCTGCAACCGCCAGAATGTGGAATGCAGGGCAGAACATGTGACGTGGAAGCTCAGAGGGAAGGTCAGAGCAGGAAGCCAGAATGCTCATCTGCTCGCAGCTCCAGAAAGCGCTAAGAGGGAGAAGGGAGAGAGTTGCTATTCAAGAGGTAATAATGGCTGAGGATTTTCCAGAATTGTTAAAAGACACGAATATCAGTTCAGGGAACATGATAAAGCCTCAGCAAGGGATTAAACCAAAAATCCAAGCTTGGACCCAACACAGTGATATACAATAGCAAAGAGACAGTTTCAAAAGAAGCCACCAGGGAGACTAATTAGCTACAAATGCACGGCAATTAGATGACAGGCCAGCTTCCCACCGCACTAGCGGAGACCAGACAGCTGGAAAACCACGTCCCGAAACACTAGCAGGAACAGGTCCACCTTGAGTTTGTACTGAGTAAAAATACCTTTCAAGAACAAGATGTCGGCATCTCCAGACAAATCCCAAGTGAGCCTGGAACCTCCCTGGAGAGCCATTTCTAAAGGAAAATAATTCCAGAAGGAAGGTCCAAGAGGCAAGAGCAGGAAGGCAAAGCAGTGGTCAACTGAGCGCAAGAACCTGAACACACATTCACTTCCTGGGACAACTGTCCTCATGTCCGATTTGGGGGATGAAACAGACTGGGTGTCCGTCAGGATGCTAGTGTTTCCATGATGATATTGATGCTTTCTGGAGAAATAAATACCAGATTCTTCCAGCACTGTTTTCTGCTTTGCCAATGTGCCAAGTACACACTTTGTCCACCTGCCAGCATCTTGACCAGAGCGCAGAAAACGCTGTCAGGCCCCTAACTCTCGGCCGAAGGAGAGAATGCCCTGGATGTTGGTTTGCTTGGGAGCAGATCTCCCACGCCCCAGTCCAGTGGCTCTCCCCAGAAACACCTGGTCACCTGTTAAGGCTCGGGTGCTGGGTCCTGCCCACAGTGGCTGTTCCCTGCTGAGAATCTCTGTTTCCACAAGTTCCCAGGTGCTGGTCCCAGACCAGTCTGAGAAGCACTGCTGTAGCTGATGACCCCTCATCTCCCGAGCCTGTGGCAGGGTTAATGCCTCTCCTCCAGGAAGCCTTCTAGCAGGCCTTCCAGACTTCCTCCAGGAAACCTCAGAAGGCAAGCTCTGCGTTTCTATCTCGGTCTGCTCAGAACGGAGCAGGTGCAGAATCAGTTGCAGCTCAATGACTGGCTGTGCGAATCTTAAAGGGCACATCTGGCTGAGGGGGTCTCTGGTTGGGGGTAGAGGCTAAGGATACCTCTGGGCCCTTTCTCCCACCGAGAAACACACATGTGTGAGTGCACATGCACGCGCACACGCGCACACACACACACACACCCCTTTCTCTTCTGGAGTGGTCCTGAAACTCCATGTCAAGAAATTAACCTAAAGAGGTGTTGGGTTGGTGGACCTGGGCACATAGCCAGAGCAAGCCCTCATCAGGGTCCTGCCAGGTCCCTACCGGACACCGCCAGGACCACAGCCTCATACTGCAAAACCCAGGCCAGAACACTCCACAGTGAGTCACAGTCGGCAGAAAGCATACATGTAAAATTAGATCAAATGATTTTGATCATGCCTTGACTTCTAGCAGCTGGCAACACTCCCACGAAGCATGCCTGCTTCCTGGTAGGTCTACACAGCCTTTCAACAGCCTTCTTGAGTGCCCGCTATGCCAGGCCAGGTGCTGGACGCTGGCTTGTCTTACTGCCCTTTGCTCTGGACACGTAGGGGGCTAAAGCCCAGGGCCCTTTTGTAAAGATGGGGTCATGGGCCCTAGGGTGCTTCCACTAGCCCCCCCACCCCTTCAGATCCCAACTGGCCCCTCTCTGCTTTCCCTACCCTAAGGGAAAGCTTCGTCCTGACAAGTCCTCATGCCTCCTCTCGATAAATCCAATAGTCACCAGCCAGGGGGATGAACTGAAAACACCACAGGCAATTGATCCCAACAAGCTTAAGATGTCTCGTTCCAGGGAAGGCCCCTCTGACAGGGAGGCAGCTGCTGAGGCTGCTGGCTGGATCCTGCAGGAGCAGCTGTGAGCCCTCAGCCCGTCGCCGGGGACGGGCCCTGGGAGGGGAGGGGAGAAGGACAGTGCTGGGTATTGGGGGCTTGGCTGCCCCCTGCCCCAGGAGGGAGCTGGGGGCCCTGGGGTTGCCCCAAGAGGTGCCAGAGGATTCAGGAATTCAAGGGGGGCAGGAAGTGGAGGTGCCTGGGGGTGCTCAGGTGGCTGATTTATGAGACCGGATTAAGAAGACTGATGGTCTGTCCCTTAGCCAAGAAATGAGTCCTGCTGCAAATCGTTGAAGGGCAGGAACGTGGAGGAGGGAGAGGCTTTGAAAAGAGCGGCTTGGGAGAGTAATGAGCAGTAATGGGCTGAACCTGAGCCGCACACCAGGCACACCGGCTTGGCTGTGAAGTCTGTGTGAGCTGGAAGCCGGCGCTGGCAGCAAGGGATAGGGCCGCGATCTGGACTCATGGGGAACCTGACGGGGCCAGGTGTGGGAGGCAGAATAGGATCCGGCCCAAGACTGTTTGTCTGCAGCCACCTTGGGCTGTGCGGTCGCCCTGCTGTCCCTGGACCGCCTAACGCAGGTGGGTCAGAAGTCGGCCTGTGTTCCCACCCGAGCAGGGCACCTGCAGGCTTCGTGTGGGCCCAGAGTAGCCAGGAGTGGGTGGGGCCCCAGAGAGTGACTGGAGGAGGAGGAAAGCTGCAGGCGTGGCCTGGGCCCTGGGCTCGGGGCAGGCTGAGACCCCACTTCACAGAGGGGCACCCGAGGCCACAGTGCGCAGGGCGGGGATGCCAACACCACGAGCGCCAGTTCCAGAGTCCAGCTTTCTGTTTAGGATTTTTGAAGCAAATTCCATTTCTATTCAGGATCCGCAAAGTAAATATTGGGAGGTGCTCTGCTTCCTGCCTGGCAAAGGACCTGTGGGGGAAAGTTCTGGAAGATCAGAAAGGCCAACGTCACCACTTCCCCATGGTCATGAAAGCATTTGCTGTTGTTGTTGTTGTTGAGATGGAGTCTCGCTCTGTCACCAGGCTGGAATGAAGCCGCATGATCTCAGCTCGCTGCAACCTCCACCTCCCGGGTTCAAGCGATTCTCCTGCCTCAGCCTCCCTAGTAGCTGGGATCACAGGCATGTGCCATCATGCCCAGCTAATATATTTTTTTATTTTTAGTAGAGACAGGGTTTCACTAGGTTGGCCAGGATGGTCTCAATCTCCTGACCTCGTGATCCACCCGCCTTGGCCTCCCAAAGTGCTGGGATTACAGGTGTGAGCCACTGCCCCTGGCCATGAAAGCATTTCGTGAGCTTCCTGAGATACGTTCTGGGATCCAAAGCCCCCCTGGGAAATGTGCTGCGCCTTGGGCCTCATCCACAGGAGCGTGATAGGCAGTTTAAACTTTCCTAAACTGATGACCAGGCTTCAGGCCACTTGAGTCCTCCACAGCCTGCAGATGCCACCCCCAGGTAGGACCCATCCATCTGTGCCCATGTGCGCTCTTACACTGGAGGAAGCAGCCCCAGGACTCAGGCTCTGACTCAGTGCCAGCTAGGTAGGCACAGGCTGTCCTGGCCACGGTACTCCTCCTGGAGGTGTGGGTACCCCGGGAGTGTGGGCACAGCCCCAGGGGGCAGCTCTGGGCAACATGGCTTTCCTGGGCATCTACGTGGCCTCTGGTGGTCTGGGAGGCAGGAAGCGTTTCTCTCTGTTTTGCAGGTGAGAAGGTGGATGCAGAAGTCACATGCCTGCTCATGGCCATGCAGTGGCCAGATGGGTTTGAACCAGGTTTGTCTGACTCCAGGGCCCTTGCTCTGACATCCTGCTGCCCCCCAGGCCTCTGCAGGGCGGATGAACCTCTCTAGGAAGAGAGCTGAGATGGCCCTGGGGTGTGTGACTCAGATAGGCTCTGCCCTTAGTTATGCGACCTTGAACAAATAGCATCACCACCCTCAGCCTCTCCCAGAAAAAGGGGCAGGAGCTGTTACCCACTTTGGTGATGGTGGGAGGCTGGTGAGCAGGGAACCAAACCTATAAAACTGAGCCCAGCTCGGCCCTGTACAGGGGCTGGTGTCCATCCTCTGCCTTCTGAGGGCCAGCACGGCTGCTTCCGTGGGCCAGCGCAGCTGCTTCCGTGGGCCCTGCAGAGGTCCCTGGGCTGTCAAGGAGGATGATGTCCCCTCGTCATGCAAACCAGCTCTCCCAGGGTAGGCTGTGACGGGCCACACACACTGTCAGCATCCTGCTCTGATCTCTGCCTCCTGGGACAGCTTGGCATGGCAATCCCGGACCTGGTGGTCCATGAGGTCCCGCAGCCCGAGCTGCCCCTCCCTGCCCGCTCTGGGCACTCCACTCCGCAGCAGCCTTGCTGTGGTGTCTCTGCCCTTCCCACTGGCAGACAGCAGTGTTTTGAGCCACAAAGTATTCATCTGTAGGGTTTATTCCCCCATGAACCTCTGTACTTGACAGACAGGAGTGAGCAGGAGCTGTAGACAAAAGCGTGAGCGTCCTCCCTGCCCCCACCCTGCAGACTCCACCCTGGATTCCTGGGGTGACGCTCGGCAGACTGGGGGTTAAACTCGGCTGAGCAGCCACGTCACGTGTAGATCTGTATTCAGGGAAGGCTTTGGGGGAAAGTAATAAAAAGTCAGGGAAGGGAACCCTCCCAGGCAAGATTTCTGATTAGTTTGAACGATGGACTAGGAACCTGGTCTGTAATGAAGAAAACAGACCGTGACCTGACTAAGTGGTCTGGAACTTGGAGACAGCGCTGCAGCTCTGGTCTTGACCTTCACAGATGCCCCAGAATACACTCAGCTTCAAACCCAAAGAGGCCCTGCCCAGTGTGGGATGATTTTAAAATTCTCATCTGGCCAGGCGTGGTGGTTCACACCTGTAATCCTAGCACTTTGGGAGGCTGAGCTGGGCGGGTCACTTGAGCCCAGGGGTTCGAGACCAGCCTGGACAACATGGTGAAACCCCGTCTCTACAAAAAAATACAAAAGTCAGTCCAGTGTGGTGGCATGTGCCTATAATCCCAGCTACTCAGGGAGAGCAGAGGCAAGAGGATCTCTTAAGCCTGGGAGGCTGAGGCTGCAGTGAGCCATGATCCCGCCAATGGACTCCAGCCTGCACAACAGAGCAAGTCCTTGTCTCAAAAATAAAGAAAAAAGAAAAAGAAAAATTCCCATCAGGCCAAGCGCCTGGCCCTCCCAGCCTGAGCAGAGGAGAGGATGCTGGTTGGAGGGGCCACATCTGCTCCAGGGCTGCGGCGTGGGGCTGTGACTGTTTCTCCAGGGGCCAGTGTCCTCACTGTTGGCTAGTGATCACCATCCACCACAGAGCAGCTCCAGGATGCCCAGTGAGAGCTGGGCAGGCGCCTCCGCAGCCCCTTGCCTTCCTGCCCCTGCAACACCTCATCTGGTCATCTGGTGAGTGTGGCTGGCTGCCCAGCAGAGCCACTGACCCAGCCCAGGGGCCTGG
Source organism: Cebus imitator (assembly GCF_001604975.1). Taxonomy (NCBI): domain Eukaryota; kingdom Metazoa; phylum Chordata; class Mammalia; order Primates; family Cebidae; genus Cebus; species Cebus imitator. The sequence continues at coordinate 3,777,238 of NW_016107485.1, read as the reverse complement.
TTTTCCGCAATCAGTGAGGCTTCAGGCCAGGGGCGGACGTGGCCACTGCAGACCGGCCCAGGCACCCCCTGCTCAGACTTCCCTTGCACTGTTTCTTATTTTATTTATTTATTTATTTATTTATTTATTTTTGAGACGGGGTTTCACTCTCGTTGCCCAGGCTGCAGTGCAATGGCCCGATCTCAGCTCACCACAAACTCCACCTCCCGGGTTCAAGCGATTCTCCTACCTCAGCCTCCTGAGTAGCTGGGATTACAGGTGCCCCACCACGCCCGGCTAATTTTGTATTTTTAGTAGAGACGGGGTTGCTCCATGTTAGTCAGGCTGGTCTCAAACTCCTGAGCTCAGGTGATCTGCCCACCTCAGCCTCCCAAAGTGCTGGGATTACAGGCATGAGCCACCTGTGCCCGGCCTCCCCTGCAGTTTTAATTGGAGGTGACAAGCGTCTCTGGTGACGAGCGTCTCTACACTGGCCCCATGGAGTAGGCCCATGTTGAATGAGGCCCATGTAATCCAGCTCCTGGATGGGCCAAGCCATTTCTCAGCCCAGATACAACTTCTTCCTGGAGAAAGATCTTGAAACACTTAATAATAAACAAGTCCAAATGCAGCTCAGATCCTTCCCCGTGCAGCTTCTGCGGTGACACCGGCCACATAAAAAATGATAAGGACCATTTATCCTCTGTCATTGGAACATAAAAGCAGTTTCTTAGGACTGCGGCTATAATATGTTAATGGAATTTCTGTTACCTGGAGTTGGCAACAGCACCCTGCCTTCCAGAAGCGAGGCCTCTGGGGACAACCTGTAGATTTCATTAGAGAAGATTCCATGTGCTCTTAGATTAATGGACAGCTTTCACAGCCATGGGGCGTCTTCCTCCCCTGGGCTCTGAGTGTCATGGCAGCCCCGGTCACCTCCCGAGACCTCTTGCCCCTGACTGTTTCTTTTATTTATTTTATTTTATTATTTTTTGAGACGGAGTCTCTGTCACCCAGGCTGGACTGCAGTGTTGCAATCTCAGCTCACTGTAACCTCCACCTCCCGGGTTCAAGTGATTCTTCTGCCTCAGCCTTCTGAGTAGCTGGGACTACAGGCACGTGCCACGATGCCCGACTAATTTCTTGTATTTTTAGTAGAGATGGGGTTTCACCGTGTTAGCCGGGATGGTCTTGATCTCCTGACCTCGTGATTTGCCCTCCTCAGCCTCCCAAAGTGCTGGGATTAGAGGCATGAGCCACCATGCCTGGCTTATTTATTTATTTATTTTTTGAGATGGAGTCTCACTCTGTTGCCCAGGATGGAGTGCAGTGGCAAGATCTCAGCTCACTGCAACCGCCACCTCCCAGGTTCAAGCAATACTCCTGCCTCAGCCTCCCTAGTAGCTGGGATTAGAGGGCGCACCACCATGTCTGGCTAACTTTTGTATTTGTAGTGGAGAAGGGGTTTCACCAAGTTGGACAGGCTGGTCTTGAACTCCTAAACTCAGATAATCCACCCGCCTCAGCCTCCCAAACACTGGGATTACAGGAGTGAGCCACTGCACCCAGCTGACGTTGACTGTTTCATTACCACTCATTGCCACCGGCAGACTGAGGCTCACCCTGTTCTGGGACCAAGGGAACTGAAGTTCAAGCCCAGATAACTTTGCCTCCTAAATGTCTCTGCTGACAAGACCACTTTCCTGAGTCGGCCCCAGCCCCTACGGGTCCCCCCTTACCCTACCCTCCCCCTGACACCCCAGGATCCATGTTAAGTGTGAATGAGCCCAGCCCCCAGCCTCCCACCTTTGGTGGCCCCAAGACTTTTGGAAGGAGGCTTCTGCTCCTTCACGCTGGCTGCCACCTGCCTGCTGTTTTCAGCTTCTCTCAAAAGGGGGTTTGGATCCTAATCCTGAAAGACACAATCCCAAATGCCATAATCCTGGATGCTGAAATCCCAAAAGATCAAAATCCCCAAAGATCCAAATCCTTAAAGTCTAAATCCCGATTGTCTAAAATCCTTAAATTCTAAAATCCTGAGAATCACCATCACAGGCTACCACATCACATGATGCAAAACGATGTCCTGGCTATTGTCTGCCTTTGGAAACTAAAGTGTGGCTTCAGGAGGGGCGTATGGGTGCCAGGTTGACAAGGGTAGATTTGTGGGTGAATTTTAGGTATCTGCTCACCCGGAGGAGGGACCGGGTGAAGCACCGTGTTGGGTGTGTCTGTGAGGGCGTCTCCAGGGGAGACCAGTGTGTGGGAGCGAGTGAGCTGGGTGTGAAGCTCTGTTCTCAGTGTTGGCAGGTGCCATCCAAGCAGCCAGGGCGTGGGAGAGAGCAAATGCAGAAGGCGGATCTCCGAGAGCCGGGACAGGCTTTCCTTCTGTAGCTTTGGACATCAGAACATCAGGCTCACAGCGTTTGGATTCCAAGACTCAACCAGCATCCCCTGACCCCAGGGCCTTGAGGCTTTTGGCCTCATCCTGAGATTTAGACCATTGGCTTCTCTGGTTCTCAACATAAAAACATTGAAACTTCCTCAATAGATGAGAGATGTCCTTTTTGTACATCTGCATTTGGGAAATAAAATTTCTCAGGATGTTGGCTCTTTGGGCACCTGCACAAGCCGTGGTGGCACATTGTGGCTTTAGGTCAGTCTCGTCAAAAGGCTTAGTTGTCTATTTCAGATGACCAGCATTATGAAGCCAAGTGCACACAACCCCCTTGGCAATGTCACCCGCCTTTCCCTTTTTGACTCACTTCTTTCTGAATACGGCTTGCCTGCTTATAATTGTTATACTTGGTGATCTGCATGCATACTTTCCCTTTTTGACCTATTTCTTTATGAGTATGCTTTGTCTGCTCATAATTTTTATACCTGTGCGACCGTCGTTGGCACACCTGGGTGTTTCTGCTTGCAAGAATATGTATGGTGTTATTGCCTGTTTTATTTTGTAAACTGGCCTATGAAGTGTTCTGTCGTGCTTTTATATGTTTCTTAAATAAATCTCCTTTTAAAAATGTAAATAGGCCAGGCACAGTGGCTCACACCTGTAATCCCAGCACTTTAGGAGGATGAGGTGGGTGGATCATGAGGTCAAGATATTGAGACCATCCTGACCAACATGGTGCAACCCTGTGTCTACTAAAAATACAAAAACATTAGCTAGGCACCATGGCACACGCCTGTAGTCTCAGTTACTTGAGAGGGTGAGGCAGGAGGATCGCTTGAACTTGGGAGTCAGAGGTTGCAGTGAGCCAAGATCGCGCCATTGCACTCAGCCCAGCCTGGGCAACAGAGTGAGACTCTGTCTCCAAAAAAAAAAAAAAAAAAAAAAACAAAAAAACAAATAAATATATTTTTAAGACTTGTAAATTATTTTTCCAGAAATGATAGTTTTGGGACTTTGACCTTTTGAGGTTTCAGCATTCAGGATTAAGGTGTTCAGGATTATGTCTTTTGGGGTGATACTTGGCTCCCCTCTAAATGCTGTGCCAGCCTGGGTGGGTCTCATTGTGTCCTCCTCCCCACACCCAGGGGGCCTGAATGTCCTTTCCCTCTCAACCTCCTGTGCTTTGCCAAAGAGTTCCTACAAGTTTTATAAGAACTTCTAATGTTTTTTTTTTTTGAGACAGAGTCTCACCCTGTTGCCCAGGCTAGAGTGCCATGGCGCGATCTCAGCTTGCTGCAACCTCCACTTCCCAGGTTACAGAGATTCTCCTGCCTCAGCCTCCTGAGTAGCTGGGATTACATGCACGTGCTACCATGCCCGGTTAATTTTTTGTGCCTTTAGTAGAAATGGGGTTTCACCATGTTGGTCAGGGTGGTCTCAAACTCCTGACCTCGTGATCCGCCCACCTCGGCCTCCCAGAGTGCTAGGATTACAGGCATGAGCCACCTCACCCAGCCAAGAACTTCTCATTGTTAAGATGTTCCTGTGGCATTTCCTTCTGCAGGAAACCCTTCCTGAGCTGCAAACTGCACCCCCCCGACCCCACCGCACTAGGTAATGCCACTGCCTGTTTGGGACTCGTCTGTCCCCAGTGTCCCATCTCCTCCAGAACACCAGCTCTGCTCCAAATTCCAGCCCATGAGACTGCCTGACTCTGCCACTCCTGGGATTAGAAACTTCCACTGAGACGGAGCCCCCAAAACATCAGAGAAGCCTGCCTGGAAACAGCGCAGGCTGCTGCACCAGCAGCAGCTGGGCTCAGAAAGAAGGCATCCAGCTGCTGGACTTCCAGGCTATGGGCCCCCCAGATCCTGGCACCTGCTCTGCTCTCTCTCTCCTTGGAGACCAGGTGCCCTGCCCTGAGGGCATGGAGGTGCCACCTGGGATTTCTGCTCTGGAGAAAAGAGCTCTGAGGCCAAAGCTGCTCGGCCAGCTGCCTTTTCTCCCAGATTCTGCTCAGAGACAGCTGCTCTCACTGTGTCTTTGGTGAAAGTTGTCAGAGTCAAAATGGAGTCACTTGTGTTTAAAACCCTGACAAACAGAGACAGAGAAGGCCACCAACGGAGGGTTCTTATGCGTGAATGCCTGATACCAAGAACTAGCATAAAAGTCTCTAAAAACTACCACTTTGGGGCTGGGTGTGGTGGCTCACACCTGTAATCCCAGCACTTTGGGAGGCTGAGGCAGGCAGATCATGAGGTCAGGAGATCAAGACCATCCTGGCCAACATGGTGAAACCCTATCTCTACTAAAAATACAAAAAATTAGCTGGGCATGGTGGTGCACTCCTGTAATTCCAGTTACTCAGGAGGCTGAGGCAGGAGAACTGCTTGAACCTGGGAGGTGGAGGTTGCAGTGAGCCAAGATCACAGCACTGCACTCCAGCCTGGGAGACAGAGCAAGACTCCACTTCCAAAAATAAAAAAACCCAGCCTGGCCAATATGGTGAAATCCTGTCTCTACTAAAAATACAAAAATTAGCCAGGCATGGTGGTATGCACCTGTAGTGCCAGCTACTTTGGAGGCTGAGGTAGGAGAATTGCTTGAACTCTGGAGGCGGAGGTTGCAGTGAGCTGAGATCGCACCACTGCACTTCAGCCTGGGCGACAGAGCAAGACTCCGTCTCAAAAACGAACAACCCCATCACTTTGCACAAAGGCCATTGCAACTTTGCACAGAAAACCACTCCTGGAGGACACCTGCTCAGCAACTGCCTGTCTAGCCTTAGACCGATGCCACCCTTGTTACTGATTCTAGTAGTCGAGGACACTTATCTCAAAACGATGACATAATGCTCCACATTTTCCTTTAAAAACCTTTGTCTTCCTTGAGCTCCCTGGACACGCATGCAGTTTACCATGGCACACATATTCCCATGTGGCACCCGTTCCCAAATGAGCCTCGTTTTTTGTAGCAATCCTCTCCTAGTTTGTTACTTAGGTTGATGTCACATCCATGGGAGGCAGCCACACAGCTCGTAGGGTCCCCGCGCCCTCGCCTCACCTACGGCAGACTCACAGCATTTTAGTTTTCATCATGTGTTCTCATAGGGAGGACCTGGTGCAGACCCCAGTGACGCCAGGATGGGACCCATCTGGAAATCCCCCAGGTGCTTGGACAAGTGGGCCCCCGATTCTAGGAGTCCAAGAGGAGGAGCTGACCAGAACCCAGATGGTCCTCGTCAAGATGAGGATCAGGGTCGCCTGTGCCCTGAAGGCCCCCTGTTCCCCCCTGGAAGTGTCCCTTCTAGTCAGGAGGATGGGGGTGGGGGGAGCGAGGCGAGGTGGGAAATGTCTTGCTGGGAGAGAGTGTTTTTATTTTTTAACTTATGTAAGCTGTAGCCACAATGTGCTCCTTTGAGACACAGTGTTCTCTCTGCCCGTACTGCAGGAGCCTCAAAAGGACAATAAACTGCCTGCTCATTCTGGAACAGGCTGGTCTCCATCGTGTCTTGCTCATTACCCCATAGCCTCAAGGGCCCAGCAAAGGCTCTCTGTGCAGCAGAGAAGGTGCTTACAGCCCCCGCCCTGCAGGCTCAGGGGGCACCCAGGCACAGCTGTTACGGGTGGCACCAGGTGCCCAGCCTGCTCCTTTGCAGACCTTGGTGTTGGCCTTGCTTATATGTTTTTGTGTTCCTTCCGTGTCTCAGAAATGCTACTGATGCAAATCAAGCCCTTTCTGTGAAGTCAGAAACAGAGGGACTTAGGATTCACGGCTACGTCACGCAGGCCAAGCACAGCTTTGATAGCAGTGGAGGTGATGGAAGCGGAGGTGACAGCAGTGAGGGCGATGGAAGTGGAGGGGACAGTGGTGAAGGTGATGGAAGTGGAGGTGACAGTGGTGGGGTGAT
>NW_016107485.1:3720176-3769971 GCF_001604975.1 Cebus imitator | reverse complement strand
GAAGTGGAGGTGACAGTGGTAAGGGTGATGGAAGTGGAGGTGACAGTGGTGGGGTGATGGAAGTGGAGGTGATGGAAGTGGAGGTGACAGTGGTGGGGGTGATGGAAGTGGAGGTGACAACGGTGAAGGTGATGGAAGTGACAGAAGTGGTTGTGATGAAAGTGGAGATGTTCAAGTCCGTCACATGGATGTTAGAAGCAGCTGCAGTACAAAGAGGCCACATGCTGGCATTTCCTCAGGGGTCTGAGATGGGATTCACAGGGATGACATGCCCAGCTTAGCACATGGCACAGGCAAGTGCCCGTCAGTGCCCACTGGCTGCTGCTCCAGCCACACACTGGGTGCAGAGGATGCAGAAAGGGATGAACCTAACTTCCTTCCCTGAGGACTCCCTCCCGGCTGACGATGGAAGCTCTCAGGGTTTGTTGGATGCGAAGGATCAAACCCTCTAGATCCGGTTTAAATAAGGTGAGTTTGAATCAGGTTCTAGGGGCATCTCCCAAGACTTAATTGCAGTGAGGGAGGGTCTCTCCCCGCCCCTCTGTCTGCCAGCTCCTCCTCCATGCTATAGGCGGGCTTCCCTGATGAGGCCTTTTTGGCTGTCCCATAGCTTTGCTATGTGGGCGGCCCTACAGCTTCTCTCACTCAGCCTCTACAGCTCCCAAGCCCGGCACCGTCTGCCTGACCCTCAGCTGCTCCAATTTCCCACGACAGGACTCCCATTAGCCCTGGTCGATTCTGTGGTGGACAGGGAATGTTCTCCTGGATGGAGGGAGCACGCCCTTGTCACTGGCGGTAGAACAAGGTCTCTTTGGAAGGTGTCTACGTGTTTCTCTGTTACAGATGAAAAGCTGTGCAAACTATTCATCTACTGCTGCAGGAGCCCAGAGGAGGGGGCAGAGGCCTTGCCTGGGGAGTTCCCAGAAGATCTCCCAGAAGAGGAAGATTCAGCCCCAGGCTGGAGGCTTCTGAAGACTGGGCTAGGTCTTGTATAAGTCCCCAGCACCTGGGGCCCAGCCCAGAGGAAATGATGAATGAATGAATGAGTGAACAAATGAATGATATTCAAAACATAAACGGGCTTGGCTGTGAGGCTGGCATGGGAGGTGGGCAGGCCCAGGCAGGACCAGTGCAAGACACCTCGCAGACTATTGGGCTGAGTTGGTATGTGGCACCCAGGGAGGCTCTGTGACCTTCGACCCAGCAATTTCACCTTTAGGAATTTATTCCACGGAATGCACAAATAAGCTATTTACTACAGCGTGGAAGCAGCCTGAAGTTCCATCAAAAAGGGATCCAGACACTGCACTGGGGAGCATTCACACAGTGGAATTGGAGGAATCTTTCGAGAGAATCAAGTCCGTCTGACAAAAGAAGATCTGTGGCCAGGTGTGGTGGCTCACGCCTGTAAGCCCAGCACTTTGGGGGGCCGAGGTGGGTGGATCACGAGGTCAGGAAATCGAGACCAGCCCGGCCAACATGTCATTATCCTCATTAGTAATGCCTTCAGCCTGGCCAATATGGTGAAACCCCATCTCTACTAAAAATACAAAAATTAGCCAGGTGTCATGGCATGCACCTACAATCCCAGCTACTTGGGAGGCTGAGGCAGGAGAATCGCTTGAACCTGGGAGGCAGAGGTTGCAGTGAGCCGAGATTGCACCACTGCCCTCCAGCCTGGGTGACAGAGTAGACTGTGTCTCAATAATCATAATAATAGCCTTTACCGTACCTGTGGGTTTGTGTTGACAATGGCATCCTACTGCGTTCTGGGGCCAAAGCCTTCACCTTTGGGTAGAGGGCAGGGGAGCCAGTCCACAGTGGAGAGGGTCTTTCTAAAGGCAGTTGTCTATGGCTGGGCGTGGGGCAGCGGGGGCTGCCTGGAACAGCTGAAACTCAGGAATTGGAAATCAGGAGCTGGTATTTCCTGGGCCTTCACTTTAAGGAACATGTGAGCTGCTGGGAGCTGGGGCCTGAGCTGGGCAGCAAGCAAGGAAGAAGGAAAGGACTTTCTGGAAGATAGACAGACAGACACGCGTGTGCGCGTGCACACACACACACGCACACACACATGCACACACACACACACACACACACACCCTGTCTTTCCCCTTTAATAGAGGTATGTCATATGTGCAGTAATCAGTGTGAAGTGCAAAGTAAACCTCAAATGCACAGCTTGATTCACTTTTCCATATGCACACACTGTTGATCAAGACATGGAATAGCCCCCCAGAAAGAAGCCCTTCTCCTGCCCCTCCCCGTCAATCTCAGCCCCTTCCCTGGAGGTAGCCACATTTCAGCCTCTCTCACTGTACACTGGTTTTGCCTATTCTTGAACTTTGTATGGAGGAAATCGTACAACGCAGGCTTTTGTGCCTGGCTTCTTTCACTCAGCACAATGTCTGCAAGAGTCGGCCGTGCCGTCATGTGGATCAATAGCTCGCTTCTCTATCTCTGAGGAGCTTTTCTTCATGTGTGTAACACTGCCCACCCTTCCGCCTGTCAGTGGGCCTGTGGCTTGTTTCCATTCTTTGTCTACTTTGAATACAGCTGCTCTGAGCATTCTTGCAGTTGTCTTTGGTTAGGTATGCGGACTCTTCTCTCTTAGGGAGACACCCAGAGGTACAATTGCTAGGTTATAGGATAGGCAGGTGGGATTCACCATTGGTGTCCTGGTTTAATGTGGGAAGTAAAAAAGTTCCTTTTTGAAGTTTCCTTTCTTGTTAAAGAATAAATTATTAAGTGTGCTAATAATTCTCGGTTAAGCCCTAGCCTACGTAGCTGTTAGACATGTCATACTTACAGGCACATAGTACATTCTACATCCTTGTACTTGAACCAAGATATCTGTGCTGGATGTGCTCACAGGCATGTCTCAGCCCTCTATTGCTTTTACCTGTTTAGAAAAGTTTTAAGTTGTCAGCCAATCCGGTTTTAGTTTAGATTGTGAGGTCTGGCTCCAGCCAATGGAAATCAGACATAGCAGTAAGGACGACCCAAATGCGTAAGGGATACATTTGTGTGTTTTCCTTTGTTCATTGTACTCTCATGGCACCATGGCTAGTGAGGGTATCCTTCCCGCAGTCCAGGAAGCAAAAATTGCGTTGCTGAAAGATACTTTGTCTCAGTGCTAATTTTGTCTTTGCAGCACCAGCACCAAGCATCTATTTCCAACACTCAACAACCAGCTCTTTGAGAAGAAAAAGAAGCCCTTATGTGTGGTGTTGGCCAGCTTCCCTGGAGTAAAGGATCCCACCATGACCAATCTCGAGCTGCCAAGGTGAAGTCACTGCCCCAGCTGCACTCCATCAGTCCCTGGAGTCCACATGAGCTGGCTCGAGAACACTGCTGGGCCGTTTTTCCTTGGGAGTGTGTTCAAAAAGAACAGAGCCTGGGAACAGGATTATTCCTTGAATAAATGAATGAGTGAATGAATGTGATAACAGGGGCCGGCCTGGCTATCAGCCATGCTGCGGACCTTTCGGGGCCCTCTGGACTGACTTTGGGATTCAGAATCAGGCAGGGGTGGCATCTCGGTGGGACAGCTTTGTTCAACCTGAGAGCAGGCTGTGTGGCATCACATGGGTCCATTCGTTGAGGACACACATGGTGCTTATATTTACTTGACAATGGTGTCATCCCAGAATGCTCTTTGGGCTAAAGGGCAGATGTCCACCTCTCACCAGCATTAAAAGGGGACCGTGTATCTTTGAAGGCAGTATGGCTGAGGTGGCTGGGATCAGGGAGCCACTCCCAGGGTGAACTGTGGAGGAGAGCTCCCCACCCCCACCAGCAGTGACTCTTTGCTGCCAATTTGGAGGGTCTTATTGGGGAAAGTTGTAATTTCTGTATCAAAACCAAGGCTCAGAGAGCCTAAGGTCACACAGCCAGCAAGAGGAAGCTAAGCCGGATGCTACTTCTGAAGCTTGAGGCTTGGAAGGAAAACTCTAGCATCCAAGGTGTGAGCCTCTATTGATGGTGTAAATGATACCGCAAAGCTCACCTGGACAGACCAGACCAGGCCAGACAGGCTTTTCTGCTTCATTCAAGAGACCCCAATTCCCGCCAGGTACCATGTCTCAGGCCTGTAATCCCAGCACTTTGGGAGGCCAAGGCAGGTGGATCACAAGGTCAGGAGATCGACACCGCCCTGGCTAACATGGTGAAACCCCATCTCTACTAAAAACACAAAGAATCAGTAGGGCGTGGTGGTGCCCCTGTAGTCCCAGCTACTCAGGAGGCTGAGGCAGGGGAATAGCTTGATCTGGGAGGCAGAGGTTACAGTGAGCCGAGATTGCGCCACTGCACTCCAGCCTGGGCGACGGAGCTAGACTCCATCTCAAAACAAACAAACACCAAAGATTAGATGGGCATGATGGTGCGTGCCTGTGGTCCCAGCTATTCAAGAGGCTGAGATAGGAGGGTCACCTGAGCCCGGGAGGTTGAGGCTATAGTGAACTGTGATTGTGCCACCGCTCTCCAGCCTGGGTGACAGAGACCCTGTCTCAAAAAAAGCCCCCCCGCCAAGTTCCTCACTGTGGTATTTTACAGGCAGTGAGGGGCCAGCTTCCCATCACCAGAGTATGTGGGACCTCTCCAGCCCAGGCACCCGTGGCTGTAACAAATCTGCCGCTCTGAGGGCCTGCAGCCACAGAGGACATGGCTGCTCCCAAGAAGCGCTCTGTGCCGGTCATCTCTGCTCACCGTCCCCGCCCAGGTTGGGGTGGATTCAGTCTTCCTAGGGTTTCCTGGGCTGCTGCCCCAACTCCATTGCTCTCTTCCCTATTCCCCTGGGTCTGCCCAGCAGGCACTGACACACCCCTCACCTCTCCTCACTACAGACATTTCCTGGCGCCCCCTTATCTACAGGAGACAATTCAAATGCCCAAGCTTGTTGGTGTTCCTCCTAGGCCTTGTAGAAGGCGGCACCTACCTGCTTCCCCAAACAGCCCCTGCAGGTCACTCACTTCCTACCCAAAAGTGGCCCAGGACAGAGCACGGCGGGGGTGGGGGGGAACATTCTGGGGCCTTGGTCCCTGGGAAGGGACCCTAAGGCCACTGTGGTGGCAGCAGTAGAAGGAGCCGAAGTCTGGGTCTGTCACAAGCCCGCCGTCCTGAAGCTGGACTTCTAGATGGGTTTCGCTTTTCTTCTTCCATCCCACCTCCTCTAGCCACGTGGCGGTGAAGTGCGTGATGGGGAGGGTGCAGTGGGGAGGGTGGAGGCAGCGCCCCTCCCTTGTGGGTTGCTGTGAAGAGTGGAGACACTGGATGGGGCTCCTGACAGGGCGCCCCACCTACTGACTGGCAGGTGTTTCCAGCCGGTGCCCGGCCCCCGACGGCACTCTCGCTTCCCTGGCTCCCTCTGCCCTGGCAGGTGTGGTTCCGCCGCAGCCTAGACACAGTCTAATCTAGGTCGATTTGCATCATCAGTGGCCTTCAATGCAAATACGAGATTTCCTTCTGCACCTTTTCCCCGGGATCATTTTGATTTTATCTTCTATGAAGACTGAAAGGCATAGCCTTAGTGGCTCACTGTGGCTGGAAGGGACTGGGATTGGGTGGAGTATTTTTTTCTGTCTCTTTCTTTGGTTCTTTTGAAACCAGACTCTCTCTCTACCCTGACCTTGCCTGGGCCCCTGCTGGAAGCCTCTGACTAATGGATGTAAGTGAGGAGTGAAAGAAAATGGACAAGCAAACATCCGCCTGAACAAAGGCTAAGTTCTGCTTTTACCATTTGAGATGGGGATACCATGGGAAGGGGGCTGGGGGAGCAGCTGCGTTTATCTCCAAACCTTGTTGGGAATCAAATGAAATAGCTGGTGGAGAAAACACCTAAAAGGGAAAACAGCGTTTCACTACAAGCCATTGAGGATCTTTTCCCATTTAAAATACATGTGAGATATCCATATGATAGAATAGGATTCAGCATTAAAAAGGAAGGAAATTCTGACACATCCCACGACCTTGGATGGACCTTGAGGAGCAATGCCGGTCACAGAAAGACAAATACTGGACGATTCCACTTAGATGAGACGTCTAGAGTGTCAAAATCATACAGACAGGGGTGGATGGGGTTGCCAGGGGCTGGGTAGGGGTGAACAGAGAGTTAGTGTTTAATGGGTGCAGAGTTTCAGTGGGGGGAAATGAGAAGGTTCTGCAGATGGGTGCTGTACAACTGGCAGCAGTAGAAGGAGCCCAAGTCTGGGTCTGTCACAAGCCCGCCATCCTGAAGCTGGGCTTCTAGATGCGTTTCACTTTTCTTCTTCCATCCCACCTCCTCTAGCCACGTGGCGGTGAAGTGCGTGATAGGGAGGGTGCGGTGGGGAGGGTGGGGGCAGCTCTCCTCCCTTGTGGGTTGCAGTGAAGAGTGGAGATGCTGATGGGGCTCCTGACAGGGCGCCCCACCTGGTGACGGGGAGGTGGTCTCAGTCGTGGACCCAGCTGGGTGCTGCACGCAGTTCTGCAGATGATGGCTGCACAACAATGGGAGTGCACTTACTACCCCAGAGCTGCGTGCTCAGAGCTGGTCCCAACAGTAAACTCTCTGCTATGTATATTTCATACCATGATAAAAAAAAATGTGTGACAGCCACTTTGGGAACGGAAAATGAAGGGATGAAACACACAACTCATTCCAGAAAAAAAAAAGGAGTCTGTGTGTATGTGGATTTCCTTTCTATAGATGACAAGTGAAATGCAGGGAAAAGAGAGGAAACTGGAAGGAAGGAGCCAGCCCGAGAGGCTGGGGTTTTTATAGCTCCGGGTCAGCGTCCTTCACATCGGAGAAAAGCTGATGGTTCCTGTAACATTTTTAAAGGTCAACACCAACCGGAACTTCAGCCCACTGCCTAAATGCTCGATAATAGCAAATTTAAAAATTAATTACCAGGGCTCTCCTGCTGACACCTGGGTGCCGGCTCAGTTGGTAAGGAGCCGAGAGGGACAGCCGCTCTCAAAGGTGCCGCTATTCTCAGGAAGCCCTTTCACGGTCTGCTTCTATTCTCAGGAGCCAGCTAAGCTCCGCTTTGTGCCATTGTCCCTGGACAACAATACGTTCCGAAATGAAAAATGTTCTAATTGGATACAAAGGAGACGCCTTTCAAGCCCAGACGGGAATAAAGACTCTGCTTAGCCGAGGGCAGAAGGAAGAGCAATTCAGCCAGGATGCTCAGGGAACCCTCAATCATCTTCAGACTTCCCGAGCTGGATGCAAAGCTTCGCGAGTCCTGGACACAGGATTGTGGACCGCGGGGGGCCCCAGGCGAGGGGCAGTTAGGGAGTGGCTGGCATAGAGAGGGCTTTGCCCTCCTCCTCTGACTGACATTCCCCGCTGTCCTGTGCCTGGTTACCAGCCCCTCTGTTTTTCAGATGAGCAATGCAATACTCCCAAAGGCTACGATAACTTGCCCAAGGTCAAGGTCATTAGCTGTTGAGATTCACTTGGGGTGGCTAGCAAAATATTAAAGATCTATTAGGAAAAGTTATAGATTAGTCTTAAACCTTTTGGAAAACTGAAAGGTTTTATTGGGGCAGGCTGAAGACAGCCGGCAGGTCCATTAAGTCAGGGAAAAGATAGGGAAGAGGCTTTTCCCAGTTTAAGTCTGTTTACCCCATATCCCTTTGTCTCCACTCCACCTGATTACTCATGTTGATTTTGAGCTGGATGGCTCTCTCCCCAGAAGATCAAAGGGGAATTACCTGTCAATATTGTTTACTCTGGGCCTGGAACCGAACGCTTTTACCATTCGTAAAACCACTCTTTTAACCATGTTAGTTATGCACAAGTGTGTTGACTTAGAACCTCCGCTGTGAAATCTTGAGGGAATAAATGTGTGGATGGACAGACAGTCTGGGTCGACTGGTTGCATTTCACCCTCTGAAAGCAGCCGATGGCCATCCCTAGCCCACCTGAATCACTGTAATGGTGTGAGAGCACATTCATTCATCCATCGTTGAGTCAGGGTCTGCAGGCCAGACCTCGGCAGGTGGTGACCCACGTCACAGGGGTTAACCTGTGATGGAGGACACAATCAGCCCTAACATGTGGAGCCTGTGTGGCCTCAATCCTTGCTCTGCCTATGGTAAAGTCCTTTCCAACTTATTATAGTGCCCACCTTTAGCCTAAGGAGCAAAAGATCCCGATTCCATTCCAAGCTTCTATCTAGGAGGTGTTGGATTGAGTGTTGACTCATTTTGAAAATGGTGATAATTTCTGTACCCATGAGTATGGCTGAGTTTTGCTGCAGTGACAAACACACGTTCATGCTACACCCACTGCTGGCTGACTGGGAACCCTGCTCCCCGGGTCCTCCTTCTGGGACCTGGGCCATGCCAGGGGAGGCAACACTTGTATCGGAAGGGCTTCAGCTGCATCCTTTAAGTGACATAGCCATGCCTAGCTTCCAGGGGGTGGGAAGCGCCATTTTGCCTTGTCCTAGGGAGGAAGAGAACCCGGCACTTGTGCCTACTGCGGGAGTTTCCCAGCTTGCTTCACTGGGTTTTTGTTAGGATGGAGAGGGAATTGTATACGATGTGCTTTGTGAGACATCAAGCTCTCTGCAGATGTAAATTACACACACAAAACACAAGTATACATTACAAAAGTAAAAAGTGAACGTCTGATCATTGTCATTGCCACTGATATTAAATCCTCCCATCTTCAACACCATTTCAAGAATTAGCCATGGCCATCCACCCAGAGCCTCAGGATGCGTCCCCTTCCCATCAGGACAAAAGACCCAGAGCAGCCCCGCACTGTGGCTGTGCCAGCCACCCGGGGTTCCTGGAGTGCTGATTGTCTTTCCATTTCTCCTTCCTCTGCCGAGGTTTCTATCATTATCCAATCCCAAAGCCACAGAAGCACCAGAATTTTAATAGACTTGAGCCCTAGAGCCTGATAGCAAGACACTATGATGCACAGCTACAGATGGGAGGTGCTGGGGCTTTACCTCACGACATAAACACTGGTTTTTAAACCACATTCACCTGCAGTTCTCCACGTTTCTACAGCAAGCCCTTTGCCTATTCCCAACCCCTGCCTCCCTGCAGAATCACAGAAATGGCAGAGTTGGAAGGGCCCAAGGAGGGTCTGAGCGCCCCCCTTCCCCCACAGGCCCTCCTGTACAGCTGGGTCTCTTGGCTCGTGCCAAGCCAGGGCCAGCGTCTCGGTCTTTGGACTCCCAGCTAAAGATACAGACTTCCTCCTGCTTCTGCACAAGTGGCTCAGGGGCTTGCTCCGAAGTGACCCTGAATCGGAGACATGGCTCAGCTGTAGTGACGCTTCCTGCCTTTCCCCCCAGCCCCCTCAGGCCTCACACTGAGACTGCCGTCCTGGCTCCCAACGGGGCAGCCAGATCCACTTGCCCTTCACGTGGGCACTGAATGCATCTCTTTGCAGAACAGGAGTCTTCAAAGCTCCCAGAGCTTTAAACACAAGGGTCTCGCAGACCAAGGAAGGAGAGGCGCTCACACCAGGAGAGGCAGCAGGGCCGACAGGGACCGCTGAGTCACACCTCCTGGCTCAGCTCTCTGCGGCATGTGTTCACTGGTGTTATTTAAATGACGTTCTCTTTCTCTTCTGCAGGCAGGCATCACTGAAGTGTGCATATGGAGTTAGGTGTGCCTACAATGTGGCTCCCCTGTGCGTGGGCAGCAAGATCCATATTCTCAAAGTGAAGGTCACTCTGAAACCCAGCCAAGGTCGGCGGCTGCCATGGTTTGGAGGCAGAGCTGAGGCAATCAGTGTACAACGGGTGGAATTAGTTGTAGCCCATCGCACGCTGTGATTTGGTGAGAGCTTATTTATAAGAGAGGCTATTTCTCTAGGTTGTTAGACAGCAGCCACTGTGCCATGTAATATAAAATCAGCTGTAATTTTGAAAATTGTAACATGTCACCAAGTGATGCTGATGTCATGGAGTGAGAGAAGTTTCTAGGAGACAGGAATTCAGAAGGAAAATGAGAAGGAAAGAACGGGCCAGAGCTTCAGAAGCCCCCTCCAGGGGATGGGCAGCACCTGGCGTGAGGGTGAGGCTGGAATTGTGTAGCCGTTGTCCCTCCCTGACAGAATTCCTTCCCCAGAAGATATTTCCCAGATACTTGGGATGCTGCAGGCACTGCACTAGGTTCTAGTGACGCTGTCCTTAAGGGACTTATGCTCTAGAAAGGACAACAAGAGACTAGAGAAGGGATGAGGGTCCCTGCCTGCTTCTCTGGCGTCCTTCTGTGTGGCTCTGCCATGTGCTCAGGACACCCCTGCCTGAGCAGCCTTCCTAAACTTGCCCTGGCCTCAGGGCCTTTGCACTCGGGATCCTCTTTCTGCCCAGGACGCTGTTTCCTTTTATCTTTTCAAGACTGGCTCCTTCTCTTCATGCAGATCTCAGCTCGATGTTACCTATCAGGAGGAGTCTTTCTTGATGAGTCTCATTTTTTTGAGTCAGGGTCTCACTCTGTTGCCCAGGCTGCAGTGCAGTGCCGTGATCACGGTTCACTGTAGCCTCGACCTCTAGTCCTCATGTGATCCTCCTGCCTCAGCCTCCTGAATAGCTGGGACTACAGGCGTGTACCATCACGCCTGGCTAATTTTTGTATTTTTTGTAAAGATAGGGTTTTTCCATGCTGCCCAGGCGGATCTCAACTCCTGGGTTCAAGCAATCCATCCACCTCAGCTCCCAAAGTGCTGGAATTATGGGCCTGAGCCACTGTGCCCTTCCACATTAGTTTCACTCTCTACCCTGTTTCTTATTAATTCTACTTCATTTTCTTCACAGCTCTTGCCAGTCTCTGAAGTTCTTAGCTGTCTGTTGCCTGTTTCCCCACAACTGGAATGTGAGGTCCATGAGAACAGAGATTTTGCTTGTCTTATTCTCCATTAGATCCTGAAAGCTAGCCTAGAATACTTCCTGGCACAGAGTAGGTATGCAGTAAATATTTATCGATGAGGCCAGACGTGGTGGCTCATGCTTATAATCCCAGCACTTTGGGAGGCTGAGGTGGGAGGATCACCTGAGGTTGGGAGTTCAAGACCAGCTTGACCAACATGGTGAAACCCCATCTCTACTAAAAATACAAAAAAAATTAGCTGGGCATGGTGGTGCACGCCTGTAATCCCAGCTACTCAGGAGGCTGAGGTAGGAGAATTGCTTGAACCCAGGAGGCAGAGGTTGTGGGTGAGCTGAGATCGTGCCACTGCACTCCAGCCTGGGCAACAAGAGCGAAACTCCGCCTCAAAAAATACATACTTATTGATGAATAAAGTTCCACAAACATCTATTGAGCACCCACTCTATGCCAGCCACTGTGCTAGGAACTAGGAAATTGTAAGTCAATTTACAATGTACTGTGCTGCCGGCGGAATTTCATTTAATCTTTGCAAGTGCCTCATTAAGAGGGAACTGATATTCTTTCCATTTTGTGAACTAGAAAATGGAGACTAGGAGTATCCATAACCTGTGACCATAGTTTATATTGCCAGTTGTTTCCTGCCCCAGTGACAGCGGGCTTGGCCCCGTGGCTCACTGTGGCCAGGAAAACAGGAGAGAAGCAACATGTGCGAGAAGTTTTAAAAGCCGTCGTGCCATCCCACTGCTGCTGTTCTCTGCTGTGAGAACGTGGCCACTTCTTCAGCCTGGATCCAGGAAAGGAGGAGATATGAATAGAGCCCCCGTCTCACAGCAGCTGATGTTTACCCCAGTAAGAAACAAACCATGAGGACTACAGGCCGCTGAGGACCGGGGCTGCTCCCATAGCATAACCACGAAAGCTGATGAACGCCTCGGCTTCGGGATTTTGAAAAGGGCATGTTTCTGGGGGACACATCTGTGCTTAGCTGGAGATGCCTTAAAGAGGTGGGAAGATGCTGGGCAGCAGTTCATATCCCTAAAACGCTGGCATTTCTGCTGAGAGATGCTCCCAAGTTGCCAGTTGGCCCAACCACGCCCCCCTGTCCCCCCTAAAACCTCCTCTTCCCACAGCTTTTCTCCCTGGTCTCCCATGCTCTTCCTGACTTTTTCCTGTGCTCATTACAAGAGCAAGCATGTGGGAAAGTCTCTTCACCTTCAAACCTCATTTTCCCCATCTGTAAGAGGGAGGCTGACAACACCCGTCTGGATTATTACCGAGTCCAGCTCGGGGCCTCGAGCAGATTCTGACCCACATAGTTATTCTCTATGAACAGGTGATTCTTATTGACCAACAGGTGTTCTGCATTTTCTCATTGAACCAAGATAAACTAGGTAGGCAGCTGATGCCTACTAATCACTGATCACCGACAAACTAGAAAGTGTTCTCCACGAGGGAGCCATGGGCGCAGGTCACATATCCCGTGCTGAAAGAATTGCTTTCACCGGTGTATCCTATACCGTTTTGCTGCTTTAGAATGCCCCAAGCAGTTTTCCACGGAGAGATGGGAGGGCGGCTAGGTTTTCCTTGCCATCGTTCTTCTTAGCAAACAATGTACTTTATCATACACTCAGCATAGCTCAGCATTATGTTTAGGATTAAATAAGCTAACGTGGACAGTGCTTAGCCCTCCATGCTGTGCACTGAAGGAGTGACTAAATGAACAAATGAATAGTCCTGGAGACTCTGCAGCCAGAAGCTTCCCTGGCCTGGGAAGCGGTCTTTGGATCCGGGCTCTTCCAATCTACACTCTTTGGGCTTGTGCCCCTCTGGAGAGGCTGACAAAGTGAGCGTTTCTGAACCTACCGAAGTGAGGTGATGGTGACCCGAGCAAGGAGCAGCCTCCCCACAAACATCATTTTGAAGCAGGTGACATCCTCATCTACCCTGAGGCTGGGGTTGGCGGGCGAGAGTCAGACGCTGCCCTGGTACAGCTGTTCTCTTCTGAATGCTGCTCCTTAGGACGCTGGCTCCCTGGAGCAGGGCAATTGATTTCTGTACAGCAGACACAAAAGCCCACTCAACGTGGGACCCAGAGAGACGCTGAGACCGTCAATCAGTTCCAGGCCTGGGGTTCGGCTTATATCCTTTCCCAAGAAGGCAGCCCATCAGCAGCCTGGTACCCTTGGTGGATGCCAAAAAGCCAGGCATGGAAAAACGCTCCTCGTCAATTAATGGAACCGTAAATTCAGCTGGAGGAGCATGTGCGTGTTGCAGAATCGTCTCGCAGCGTCAGATCAACCCAAAATTCCAGGACGATGCGAGACGTGGGAATCACGGAGATGGGAGAAGGTAAGTCACATTTTTTGAGCATCTATTATGTGCAGGGCATCCTGTGGGGCATGATTTCCTTTAATTCTCACAATAACAAGGCAAGGTGGGTACAAGGACCTTCCGAGGCAGGTGAAGGAACAGAGGCCTGGAAAGGCTGAGGACGGTCTGGGGGCTGCAGAGCCAGGAAGGGGCAGAGCCTGGGCTCAACCCAGGATTTCCTGATCCCAAGACCTGTGCCTTCACGAAGCAGTGCCTTCCACACCTGTGTGTCGTCTCCGAATGGTGACGAGGCCACACAGAAGGGCTGGCCTTGGGTTACACGGAATTCTCCTGCGATCGGAACCGCGTGGAGCCTGGCGAGTTCTAGAAGGCCGCGGGAGGCGGGGGGTTGGCTGCTTTTATTGACGTGTGTTCACATCTGAGTCGAGGAGAGGCTGCCTGTGGGAAAAGGATTACAGGTCAAACTTCGGTCCTCAGAAAAGAAATGCTGGGGTACCCCTGTGCCTCTGAATGTGAAGTCTTTTTTTTTTTTTTTTGAGTAGCTGGGACCATGCCACCAGGCCCAGCTAATTTTGTATTTTTAGTAGAAACGGGGTTTCACCTTGTTGGTCAGGTTGGTCTTGATCTCTTGACCTCAAGTGATCCACCCGCCTTGGATTACAGGCGGGAGCCATCGAACCTGGCCGGAAACGGGGTCTTTATAAAGGTAATACAATCAAAACATGGTCATGGTGTGAGCCCTAAGTCAATCTGCCTGGTTGTGTTATCAAAGGGAGATTTGGAGACAGAGACTGCCTCACACATAGGGAATGACTCGGAGAGGCACTGGGAGAAGGCTGCTGCCAGGCAGAGGACTGGGGCAGTGCGCCCACAGGCCAAGGCACACCACGGGCCACCACCGCCACCACCACCAAGAGTGGTAACAGGTGCACGCGCTACGTTCTCCCTCGCGCCCTCCGAGGGAACCGAGCCGGCTCATGCCTGGATCTCAGGCTTCCAGAACTGGGAGAACATCAGCTGCTGGTATCTGAAGTCACCCAGTCTGTGGCTCCCTGTTAGGGGAGCCCCAGGGAACTAGCACATGGGCCCTCGTGGTGCGCTGGGTTCCCCTCTGCTCTTGGAATCCTTCATCTGTTAAACAGCCCTCTTCCTCTGCAAAACCAGACCCCTGCAGCGAACAGCTCAGCCTCTGGCCGAGGGCTTCGGTGATGTTTCTGGTAATACCAGTATTCTCACTGTAAGCCACCCCTGCCCCCCACCCTCCGTCCCCCACCTCTGTCCCCAAAGAGCTGTGGTAAAGATCGTGCTCTTGCCATGTCACATTGCAAGTGCTGCTGAGTTGCCCAAGGGATAGATGAACACTCCGCAAAGCCTGGAGACCTGGGCCTTCCTCCAGCAGAGAAATCACGGGGAAAGACACGTGCACACTCCCAACCCTGTCCCACTCCCAGGGTTATTGACAAACTCTTTAACATTTGTAGTTTTAATGAATTAATTGATTATCTATTAATATTCAAGCATCTGTATTTTTCCATGTGGTAATGGTCACATGCTAAGAAAGTGGCAAACGCTGCTATGCTGTAATGGTAAATAGCAGAACCGCATCACTACAAACCGCAGCAGATTAGTCACTGAAATTCATCCTCTTACCGATTGTCATTTAGGCATCTAGACAAAATCGGTGATAACCACCCTCCTGCTTCTGCTCACCTGCAGACTCTGAGGCACCCTGGTTTTGTGCAACATTAAATCTCCAATAACTTTAACCTTCTTAGGGGAAGAATCGGAGATTAATGAGCCACATGAAAGTGCTAATTTCCATATATTAGAGATGATGAAGTATGTCGATGGCTTAACAAAGCTAATCTACAAGATTTTTTTGTCTGTTTTTG
Source organism: Cebus imitator (assembly GCF_001604975.1). Taxonomy (NCBI): domain Eukaryota; kingdom Metazoa; phylum Chordata; class Mammalia; order Primates; family Cebidae; genus Cebus; species Cebus imitator. Next base: position 3,754,903 of record NW_016107485.1, on the reverse strand, counting down.
TTTATGTTTTGTTTTGTTTGAGATGGAGTCTTGCTCTGTCACCCAGGCTGGAATGCAGTGGCCCGATCTCGGCCCACTGCAACCTCCGCCTCACAGGTTCAAGCGATTCTCCTGCCTCAGCCTCCCAAGTAGCTGAGACTACAGGTGCCCGATACCATGCCTGGCTAATTTTTGTGTTTTTAGTAGAGACGGAGTTTCACCATATTGGCCAGGCTGGTATCAAACTGCTAACCTTGTGATCCGCCCGCCTTGGCCACCCAAAGCGCTGGGATTACAGGCACACTAAAAATATAGAAGACAATTTTAAGGGCAGAGACTTTATGTTGAGTTGCTAGCAGCTGATTAAATCCCAGTGCTTCCCTGTGCCAGGGGAGGGGCTGGGGGCCGTAGAACCAGCGGGAGAGGATGTCTCCTGTTATGGACTGAATGTGTCCCTCCCAAATTTGGACATTGAAATCCTAACCTACAATTCGATGACATTGGGAGGTGGGGCCTTTGGGGGGTAATTAGGTCATGAGGGTGGGGCCCTCATGTGGGATTAGTGCCCTTATAAAGGAGACCCTAGAAAGTTCTCTCGCCCTCTTTCCCGCCTCTTGAGGATATGAGATGTTTTTTAGAACAGTGAGGGCCATTTCTATTGTCTGTAAGCCACCCAGCCAGTGGCATTTTGTTACAGCAACCCAAATGACTAAGACATCAGAAATCTTGAGGGAGGCACCAGCCCACTGCTCAGAGCTGTGTGACCTCCAGCTAGTGACCCATCCTCTCTGAGTCCCCCATTCCTCCTCTGCCTAGCTCTCCAGCGAGCAATGGGGCCAAAGGGAGATGTGGTAAGTGCTTTGCTGACTGCAGAGTGCTCCGCAAATGTCAGGAAGCACAACACCCGGGGACTTGGCCAGACTGAGCAATAGAAACTCTGAGGCAAACAACCAGTACACCCCACTGACCTGTGGATTCAGTTTTTCCTCCCATGGCCTCCTACGATAAAATAAAATTGGCCTGGTGTGTTGGCTCATGCCTGTAATCCCAGCACTTTGGGAGGCCGAGGCAGGTGGATCACGAGGTCAGGAGATCGAGACCATCCTTGCCAACATGATGAAACCTCTTCTTTACTACAAATACAAAAAATTAGCTGGGTGTGGTGGTGCACACCTATAGTCCCAGCTGCTCAGGAGGCTGAGGCAGGAGAATTGCCTGAACCCGGGAGGTAGAGATTGCAGTGAGCTGAGATCACACCACTGCACTCCAGCCTGGCGACAGAGCGAGACTTCGTCTTAAATAAACGAAATCGGAGAGCTATAGACCCCTGGATGAGGCTTGGCACCCACCCCCACCCCCGTCAAGCAGCAGGCAAGAGCCCTGGGACACCTTGTTCCTAAACCGCAAATCATTCTTGTCCCTAACGGGGACCACGGCTGGTTAAAGAGATAATTGCAGCCGTCTTCTATACAGCAATGAGAATTTAGAGGCAGAGGAGGCGGAAGCACACTCAGTAGTGGTTCCCACAAACAAGTGAGTACGCCAGCACCCATCCGTTCAGCCGCAGACAAATGCGCCATGGTCAGGAGCGGAGCTCAGTGGAAAGGCCACCCCCTCTGCTGGGCAGCCTTTGTGGGGAGGGTTGGGAAAGCCCATACCCCTGCGGGTCCCACAGCTTCCTATGGGGCACACACGAGGATTTGATGGACAGGGCTGCAGGGGCAACACCTGTGTCTCTGTAAGAGTCCCTTCCTCCTGAATGAAAATAGAGTTCTGGCTAAATGGTTCCTTGACAGCCCCAGGGGGGACTGTGTTCCTCTTCCACCTGCCCCCATGATGAGGCAGTGAGCCTCCTGGGCCTGCCCACTGGAGACCATGCCTCCCTGCCTGCCAGCAAGACCATGCTCCCACTCCTGCCCGCCTCTGTCAGCTTCCAATCAGCTCTTCAGTGAGGTCCCATCGGTCCCTTCTCCAACGGCTTTCCAGCTGCCAGCAGATGCTGTCTGCAGTGGGTCTGTTACCGATTTGCCATTCTGACCTTGTGAAATGGAGAGACACTCTCGACACTGTGGTCCCCAGGAATTAGATCTGTTCTCCTGTGAGAACGGCTAAACCTGGCCTTACCGGCACAGTGTGATGGGCTGCTTCTCTTTTGTTGTTTCTCTTTATCCTTGAATTTGCTTTTCATGATGTGGTCACCCTCACATTTGGCTTCATCCAGTGAGGTGCTGTTTGTCGCTTTGCCCCCTGACTTTTGGCTTTGGGAAGGTGGCGAGGGGGTGCACAGGTGGAACAGAACAGGTTTTGTTTTACCAGAAGCTGCTCCTTTGGGGTCGGTGCCCCCCGGTCACTGTCCTACACAGTGAGCGTGGAGGGAAAGCAGACGTCCACCGTCAGCACAGGGATGATGAACCTAACCGCTAAGAGATGCCACTCAGTGCCCCCGATTTATTTTTCAAAAGTATGGACATAGTATTGCTTTATGTCATGGAATTCATGCTTTTTCCTTTAGTCTCTGTTGGCTTTTTCTGGGTTGCTCTGTGGGGTTTTCGGGAGTGTATTTCATGCTCCAGAGACAGAGGCCCATTGTAGTAAATGAAAATTCTCCCTAGAGTGAAGCAGTGACAATGGTCCCCAATTAAAATCAAAGCATGTGGAGGCTACATGACATTTTCCAAGTTTGATTAGGTGAGAAAGAGAAATTGGGACAGGCTCTTCATCTCCAAACTAGCTCTAAAAATGTTCTACTCCTGTCCCGGCCTCTGCTAATTTGGGCCTTGACATGGAAGGGGCAGGGAAGGGGTGGGGGAGGGTGGGTGGAGGCAGACAGCTCTTCAGAAACAGGAGCCGCGGGAAGAAGATCCGGAGGGTCTGGGGTGTGGCTGCAGCCCAGTAGGTCCTGGCAGTGGGACTGGGGCAGCCTGAGAGCAGGATGAGACTGAGGGCCAGGGGTGGAAGGCAGAAGTAACGGAGGGCCCGGCTGGACCGACCCCCTCTTCCCGCGTGCCTAGCGCAGCCAGTGGTGCCAGCTGTGAGGCAGTGGGCAGTTCTCAGCAAGACAGACCATGATTCAAGGCCTGGCTTCGACCCTGACTACTGCCTGTGTGGCCCTGGACAAGTTCCTTAGCTCTTTTTACTCATATACAACATGACAATCTAATACCTTCCTGGTAGCGCTGTTAAGAGGATTAAAACGTGCTCACAACATTGTTAGTGTTCATTAAGTGTCAACTAGTTTTATCAAACCAGAATTCTGGAGCTCATCCCTATGTAGACAGTCTCACTATGTTGTCCAGGCTGGCCTTGAACTCCGGGGCTCAAGCAGTCCTCCTGCTTCAGTCTCCTGAGTAGCTAAAACTATAGGCCCCACTGTACCTGGCTTCAACACCATTTTTAAATTTTATTTTATTTTTTTATGGTTTTCTCTTTTCTTCTTTTTTATTTACCTTTAGTTCCGAAATACATGTGCAGAATGTGCAGGTTTGTTACATAGGCATACATGTGCCATGGTGGTTTTCTGCACCCATCAACCCATCATCTAGGTTTAAGCCCCACATGCATTAGGTATTTGTCCTAATGCTCTCTGTCCCCTTGCCCCCCACGCCCCCAGCAGGTTCTGGTGTGTGATGTTCCCCTCCCTGCATCCATGCATTCTCATTGTTCAACTCCCACTTATTTTTTTGAGACCAAATCTCACTGCTGCCTAAGCTGGACTGCAGTGGTACAATCTCGGGTCACTGCAACCTCCACCTCCTTGGTTCAGGCAATTCTCCTGCCTCATCCTCCCAAGTAGCTGGGACTACAGGCACACACTACCATACCCAGTTAATTTTTTGTATTTTTAGTGAGATGGGGTTCCACTATGTTGGTGAGGCTGGACTCGAACTCCTGACCTGCTGATCCACCTGCCTCGGCCTTCCAAAATGCTGGGGTTACAGGCATTAGCCACCACGCCTGGCCACAACTCCCATTTATGAGTGAGAACATGCTGTGTTTGGTTTTCTGTTCTTGTGTTAGTTTGCTGAGAATGATGGCTTTCAGCTTCATCCATTTCCATGCAAAGGACATGATCTCAGTCTTTTTTATGTCTGCGTAGTATTCCATGGTGTATATCTGCCACATTTTCTTTATCCAGTCTATCACTGATGGGCATTTGGTTTGGTTCCAAGCATTTGTCATTGTAAACAGTGCTGCAATAAACATATGCATGCATGTGTCTTTATAGTAGAATAATTTATAATCCTTTGGGTATATACCCAGTAATGGGATTGCTGGGTCAAATGGTATTTCTGGTTCTAGATCCTTGAGGAATCGCCACACTGTCTTCCACAATGGCTGAACTAATTTACACTCCCACCAACAGTGTAAAAGCGTTCCTGTTTCTCCACAGCCTCATCAGCATCTGTTGTTTCCTGACTTTTTAATAACCGCCATCATGACTGGCATGAGGTGGTATCTCATTGTGGTTTTGATTTGTATTTCTCTAATGATCAGTGATGCTGAGTTTTTAAAAATGTGTTTGTTGGCTGCATAAATGTCCTCCATTGAGAAGTGTCTGTTCTTATCCTTTGCCCATGTTTTGATGGGCCAACCTTCATTTTTAACTAATCTCTGAGTCCTAGAACCTTCTCCACTTCTCTTAAGTCTGTCAACCTTTTCCCATCTCTCCTCTCTCGCCCTACTGCTTCTATCTTACGTCAAGCCACAGCCTTGGCTTGCTGGTTCCTCTGGGAGGTCTGTTTGCTAGTGAGGGGTCCATAGCTTTGCCAGCAGTAATATGCAGCCTGGTGGTAAACGGCTAGAAGGAGAAAGGAGTGAGATCACTATTCGCCTAAACTAGGGCGATGGCCAGGGGAGTGGCACAGAGGGGGCAGGAACGAGACACGGAGAAGACAGAACAGACCAGGAGGGCCCAGGAAATGGACGCTGGGGAGAGAGGAAGAGGAAAGATCCGGTGGCTTCTGGAGCTACTGGTGCCATTACCAGAAAGAGGAAAGCAGAGGAGAGGCTGGGAGAAGATAATCTCATGATTTGTTGTGGGGTTCGAAACACAATGCGTGCAAAAGTGCTTTGATATCTACAAATTGCTATACGAATACAAGTGATTATTTTATGACATTTAGATCACGTGGTAACCTTATTGATGACATCCTGGCAACGATACATGCTTTAGGGATTGATAGCTATAAGGCACGTTCTGTTAGGAATTGAACAAAAGAATTCATCTGTCCAAGGTAGTAAATGTATAATCCAGAAATAGAATCCGGGGTTCTCATCCAACCCTCCATCCGTTTGTTCAGTCCCTTTGAACCTATATGTGAGAATTTATTCCTGTGTGTACTGTCCCTTGTGCCCCGTGGTGGCTAAGAGGGTGGGCTCTGAATCTGAATCCCAGCTTTGCCATTTAGTAGCTGGGTGACCTTAGGCAAGTTGCTTAGACTCTCTATGCCTCAATTTCCTTTAAAGGTGCTATTATACCTATGAAGTAGGTATAATAAAATAAAACAGCTATAATAGTAGTCCCTACCTCACAGGATCGTGGTGGGGACTGAGCGAGTTAATACACATAACATACTTTTAAAATAACGCGTGGCACATAGCATGCATCCAGCAGTCTCCTAACCACCCTCCCTGCCCTGCCTTGGCCTCTGCAGTCCATTCTCAAAACGAGAGCCAGCCCAGGAGCTTTCGAAACACTCCACAGAGCACATCACTCTTATGCTCAAAAGCTCCAACATGCCCTTTCCCACAGGGTGGGACCACCGGCCTTACTGTGGTCTGGAAGCCCCCACCCCCTTACCCTCTGCCATCCTCGCCTGCCACATCCTATTCCACACCTGCTGGCCACCTGCCAGTCTGTGAACATCTCAGCTATAAGCCAGGGCCTTTGCCCTGGCCGTACCCCTGCCCTGGAAGGCACATCCCAGAGATCCTTACGGCAAACTCTTTACCTTCTTCAGTCTTCACCTAAATGTTACCAAACCGTAAGCCTCCTCCAGTTGCCCAGCCCTTTCTATCCCTTCCCGGCTCCAATATCTTCATGGCACATGTTTGTTGCTAATAATATACCACATAACTAGCTTATTGCTTGTGTTGACTACGAATCGTCTCTCTCCTGTCCACAAGAATGCAAGCTCCCCAAGGGCAGGGCTTTAAAAAAATACTTTATTAATGAATGCATCTTAAGCACCTAGAGCAGAGGCTGCATTCAGTAGTATTAGTGGAACTGAAGAGATATTTTTCATAGTAAGAATATCTCCAAGCCATCATCCATCTTTGGGAACTCAGCATCTCCCGCCGATACCATCTCTGGTGGCAGTCAGGCTGCCTGTGCCCTGCGGCAGGCATGGATGGACATGCTCATGTCTCACCTTTGCTAGTCCCGACAGTGCCTCCACCTGGAATGCCCTTTCTGTTCATCGTTCTAAGTCCATGTCTTTTATTTTGAAGGGGAGGATTTTCCCAGCTACCAATAGTTTAGATTTCTAATTGTGTCCAAAAGGCTTTTACTATATCAATTAGAATGCTTTCTAAATTGCAAATATTCTGTAGGGGGGACTCATCTTACTAGATGCACAATCAGAACAATCTTTGTGAATGATAACCTGTGAGATGACCCAAATGTAAAAACGAAGTAGACTTTGCATATTACATCACCTCAGCAGCAATATGGACTGATGATTTGCTAATTTTATTGATGATTGATTTAATCAGAGTGAATAATAACGCTCACCTTATCAAGAGACGAGCTGATATATACTGCTAAACATTGCTTTTACCACCTGCAAGCTTTTCAGTTAAATAAATGAACCATGATATAAGAACAGAAATGTGAAGAAAGTATAATTTATCAGATTTCTGAGTGTGCAACTGTTTAAGGACTCTACACAGACCCAACAGGACACTGGACCAAAACCTGTATGGGCAGTAGTTTAATGATTTAGCCCGACCGTGTGGCATCTGCCATATGGAATGCAATAATCGTCCTTTATCTTTGCCCTCTGTGATTCAAGTTCTAGGATTTCTCCTCCTCCATGCTATAGGAGTTCTGTGTTGCAAGAAAGAGGTGGTATACAGTACAGGGGACAAGTTCTCAAATGCGGCACAAGTGAACACATAGAGGGTGGTATGTTATAATGGAATTTTACTGTTTGAATAACTGCAGATGCCTGAAGCCATAATTCTGCAGTAATTACCATATCTTTGAGAACTTTCTGCAAAATCAGTGAGAAAACAGAATTCAAAATTACCAAACAAAATCATCTTGAAAACCTAGTTTCTTCTGAGCCAATTTTCTCTCTCCTAAGCCTGCCTGCTGATAAAAGGTGGCACATATCTTCTGGCATAACAGTAATATGCTTGGCCTCCTCCAATTACTTCGTGTTCTGCAAGAAAGGAAAATCTCGCAAATCGACACATCTAAACCCTTTTATCACATGTCAGCATCTAGTCTATTAAAAATAAAGTGAAACCTGGAAAGCCAGTCCGCAGTATATTGAATATGTAACTGATTCACCAGGTTGTTCTCCGTCTTCCCTTTCTCTTTAAAATGAAAGCACACAAAAGAAGGGACTCCTTGCATATTCAGGGCAAAGCACTGTGACAATGAACTCATTTGGAATGGATTTTGGAAACTCTTTAGTCTCCAGATTTCTATGACACTCTATTTTCAATATGATCCATTTACTTGTCACTCGGTCTTTTTCTTTTATTCAGACTGTGCGGGTCACCTAACCATCACCCACTGTGTCACTGCATCAAGTCTGAAACTAGTCATTCTAATTTCTGACCCACTGCTAGTTCTGTACATCCTGTATTCAAGCTCATCAAGTTCTCTCTTGCCCCCAGCTTTTGAATGTGCTGTCCTCTCTGCCTAGAAAACTCCGTCTCCCCTGACTCATTTTGCTGGATGAACTCCTGGTTATCCTTCAGGATTCCATTTGGACTTCATTTCCTCCATGCAGCATCCCTGGAGGCCCTAATCAGAGCAGGTTGTCATGCTTTATCAGGCTCTGCCACACCACGCTGTGCTCCCAAATTTATAGGACCTACACGTGAGACGACAACCACCCACTTATCTGTGTCTCCACTGAACTAGCTCTGAAGGCAGTGAGCACATGCAGTGAGCACATCCATCCTGCCCACTGTGGTGTCCCCAGTGTCCAGCAAACTGCCTATTCATCATAGGTGCTTAATACATATTTAAAGAATGAACACATCAGTAATTCGACAGTGAGCAAACTGTAAAATATTTTTATAACTGCCTTATAAAATAGGATCCTCAAGTTCCAAAGTACTTAAGAGAATAACATCTACTGAAGTATTTTTAATCTAAGATAATTACCAAGTCAATCAGAACACAGCCACTCTTAATTTAAGCCAACTTTGTTCTACTCATTTAATGGAATTGGCTAAATAGAGGCTCAAATAAGTGCTTGTTAATTATACTAATTAACCAATGTTTGCATGGTTGCATTAAAATATATGAGCTCTCTAAGTCCTAGTTAAAATCTACAGCTAAGGAATGTTACAGCCAGTACAAAAAGGAGATGCTGCATCCACTAGTAACTCCCTAGAAATCCACTGGCCGATCTCCCAGATGTGTGAAGAAAACCTGTGGACAATGTCTTCATATTTCATCCTTATTTTATAAAGAAGTTGATGTCCACTCCCTCTTGTATTCTCAGGTTCTGGTACAGAGCCTTACAAATAGTAGGTACTCAGACAGGCAGCTGATAGGTAGGTAAATGATCACAGAAACCACGTTTCCCTAAAGGCACTTGCTGAGTCCAACAAATTCCAACTTCCATTTTGATGGTGAAGGAACAGAAATTACCTTCATAGAAGGTGGGAAGTCTAACACGAGATGTTCCTTACAATAAAGGGAAATCTAACAGCTATGCGGTGAGAATGAATTGGAAATAAACCAACTCTTATGAGGAATTTAACTCTGGGATAACTTACGTATTCTAGAGAACTTTAAGCCATGACCTTAATCGACTTAACCTGTGTGTTAAGGTTAAGGTACACCAGGCACTTGGCAGAAATAAAAAGCAGGTTCTTGTATTATTCATACAAATAATTCTCCAAGTATCACAACCACCACATAGTCAAAGATAATCAGGCACACAAGGAAATACACTACCAAGAGCACAAACTGGCGGAGATATCAAATTAACAAAAAATCATATCTAACATTTGTTATTGTTTATCAATATGTGTGGAAATGAGGAAATGCACCTCTCTACTTCTTCATAATAGAAATTAGAATATGTTTGGAGCTAAAAGACAGTGAAAATACTACATACCAAAACTTGTGGTAAAATGGTACAGTCACTTTGGAAAACAGTTTGGCAGTTCCTCAACAAGGTAAACATAAGAGTTACCATATGGCTCAGCAATTCCGCTCCTAGGTATATGCCCAAGAGAAGTGAAAGACATTCACAATAACCAGATCGTGTAAACAACACCAATGTTCACCAGCTGATGAATGGATAAACAAAATGTGATATATCCATACAATGGATATTATTTTGCCACAAAAAGAATGTAAGCTATATGCTGAGTTAAAGAAGTCAAACACAAAAAGCTACGTACTATGTAATTCCATTTATATGAAATAGCCAAAGTAGGCAGATTCATGGAAACAGACAGTAAATTAGTGGTAGCTGGGAGCTTGGAGGAGGGGGGCATGGGGAGCAGCTACAGATGGGGATAAGGTGCCTTTTTGTGATGGTGAAAATGTTCTGGAATTGGATAATGGTGATGGCTGTGCAACCTTGTGAATACACTAGAAATCACTGAATTACACACTTTATAAAGGTAAATTTTATGGTATGTGCATTACATATCAACTTTAAAACCTTTATGGAATGCAGCTATGCATTTAAGCTATTTATAATCTTAAATGTATATTTAAATAATTATTACCAGTTTACTGGTGAGAATACTCTCTAGTTTACTTAATATTATTTCTTTTTTGGACAGGGTCTCACTCTGTCACCCAGGCTGGAGTGCAGTGGTGTGATTACAGCTCACTGCCACCTCTGCATCCCAGGCCCAAGCAACCCACCTGTCTCATCCTCTGGAGTAGCTGGGACCACAGGCACATGCCACCACACCCAGGTAATCTTCTATTTTTTTGTAGAGACACAGTCTAGCTATGTTGCCCAGGCTGGTCTCGAACTCCTAGGCTTAAGTGATCCTCCCACCTTAGCCTCCTAAAGTGGTCAGATTACAGGCATGAACCACCATGCCCAGCCTAATATTCTTACTAGTAAGAATTCTACACTAGTTTGGTTACTATTTTAATAGTAAAGATATAGCTGAAAATCTCTGTAAGAAACATTAACTTATAAAACTATAGGAAAATTTAAAAGAACGAAGTAAAATTCTAGAAATAAAAAATATAATAACCTAATTAAAACTTGATGGGATGATTTGATAATGGACTAGACACAGCTGAAGAGAGAAGTAATTAACTGGAAGGTAAGTTGGATAATCATTATCTTTGATCATGTAGTAAGTATGTTCACCCTAAGTGTTGAGAAGTGTCAAAATGTCTGCAACTTACCTTCAGATAGTTCGGTAAAACATGTCTCTCTATATAATGCATATATAAACATGTTTAGCAACAGAGGGAGATAAAGTGAACACAGCAAAATGTTAACAATTGGTGAATCTATGTAAAGGGCATGTATTCAATGTAAAACTGTACAACCTTCGTTTCCAAACACCACACACTATTGTTTAATTCCTACTTGGGTGATGGGTTATTCTCAGTTTCCTTCACTGGCTCTTCAACTTTTTCTTAATCTCTTTGTTATAATGGCACAGGGCTCGGGCCTCCAACTTTCTCCATGATCACGCTTAGTCCGTTGATCATTTCATTTTGTCTTATAGTTTTAAATAACCACCAAATTCCTAACTGCCTGCCTCCATCCCAATCTAGACTACCTCGAAATCTCAGCTTTCACATCCAGGTGCCTACTTGGCTGTCTAACACATAGTTGAAATTAAAATATCTAAAAATGAATGTCTCTAAATGTTCTCTACCTATAGCCTTCCTCATCTCAGTTGATGGCAATGTCATCTTGAATTTCAGCTGCTCAGTCCAATACTTTGAATCTGTCACTGACTCTTCTTCCTCTTACATATTTTGTCCAATCCATTAGTGAATGCCTGAACTAATAACTTCTCACTCACCCTCACTATGCCCACCCAGCTTTGAGCCGCCATCAGCTCTCATCTGAAGACCTGCAACAGCTTACCTGCCCCACCTCATGTTCTTGTACCACTTCCCCTGCCAAAGCCAGAGCAATCATTTAGAATCAGAGTCACGTATTATTTTGTATCCTAGACCCCTATCCTAATTTTTATTTCACAGGGTAGAAGCCAAAATCTCTAACAATGGTTTTTAAGAACCTATGCCATCTGTCACCTTTGCTCCATGACCTTGATCTCCATCTGCTCTCCCCTTTGCTCACTTCACTCCAGACACACCAGCCTTCTCGACATTCTTCAACCATGCCAAATTCCTCCAGCTTTAAGGTCTTTTCACTGACAATTCCCTTTATCTCCTAATTCAGTCTGCATGATGAAAACCAGTTTCAATTAGTCTGGGAGCAGGACCCTGGCCTTAGTGTATTTTTAAAATGTTTCGTATGTCTTCAAAATAATCAGGACCATTTTTGCCGTGAGTGAGTTGGTAATTGTTGAAACTGAGTGATGGGCACATGGACCCATTACACTATTCTCCCAGACAAATATAAAATGAAAGGATACCTGCTGTGGCGATTCCAGTGTGTAGCAGGGTTGGGTATCACTGGCCTGTAATCCCCAAACAGGATTGTTTTGCCCATAAATAACTGAGACATTCCTATTTGAAAGGCTGTCTTAATGAATTTAAAAGATACACATAAGATGAAAAATGTCAAATTTATTTTCTGAAATAGAATAAAAAGTATGCATTTGAATTCACTTTGCAATATACATTGACAATAAAAACACTTGTTTCATGTCCTGCTTGTTTCCATTTAACTCCCAACACTGGCATCTGGAAGAAAGAAGATTTCTGGCCCTTGGTTTGCAGAACCTAAAACTCGCAAAAGAACATGTGAAATGTATACCCCAAACTTGATTCTCCTGGGTCACCTTGGAGGCTTAACAAGCTCCATATAGTTGCAAGATAAGGAGCTTCTTCCTGTCTCCTCAGCCAAACGCTCTTGAATAGTCGTTTACAGTTTGAGGTCTTACCACAATTTTCACTAATGCTTAACCCAATTAAGATACAGAGCATGAAAGAATGAAATTCTCTTATGTTTCAAATGAACTAATATCTAAATCTGAAATTATTAAAGGTGATATCTTTCCCTTTTAAAAAATCACCCAAATGAAATTATTGGTTTGAAAGATACTTGTGAATAAACCTGAAAAGGAAAAATTAAACAATCCCCCTTTTTGCCCCAGTAATATGAATGTATACAATGTTAACTTAAGTCTTGGGGAAGTGGAACCACATGAGTTCCACCAAAAATAGATACTGCAACGATTAGATTTGATCTGCACTCCCCTCAGAAGACTGGGGGACCTGTGAAGACTGGCTCATTTGTGAACTATTCAAACTCATGCTCATCAGATGGCTGTTGATGACACTAAGTTCTTGGATCACTGTGCTCAGATCTTCATGTAATCTAGCTAACGCACTTTTTACCTCCCTTAGAAGAACACTAATGGAATTCTTTGCTTCAAGTTCCCTGGAGAAGTCTTTGGTTGACTGAAAACCAGAACAGGACAGAGGGATGAACTGGTCTACATTTTGGGTGGAAAACTCTCCCCAGTGACTACGAGAAATATGGTCTACATTCCTGGTAGAAAACCCTCCCCAGTTACTACTAGAAATATAGTCTGCATTTGGGGTGGAAAACTCTCCCCGGTGACTACTAGAAATAGGACTTATATTCTTTTTAGCAAAATCAGAGTTGTTTGGACGAATTCCCAGTAGATTGAGGTTATCATTTTCCCCTGCATCAGGAGACACTGGGCCCCTAGAAGCAAAGGAGTGATGCAGCTTGGCCGACTTGTCTTTATCTTTAAAGGAGGCAGAAGACATCTGTTGATGTGACAAAGTCCAGAAGGAAGGTCTGGCCAGAATCGGGGATAAGAGATGAGCTGACTTCTCCGGAGAGGCTAAATCAGGAGATGACATGGATAAAGGAGAAAAGGTAGATGCTTCCTCAGAGGGAGTTGAGACTAAAATGAGAGAAAAAGATGTATGCAACATACAAATGAGAGTAATAGCTGAAATAATTTTATAATGTAAAAGCCTATCTGGAAGGGCTCAACATAAATAAACTGCTTAGAATTTTAAATGTTAACTATTCATAATTAGCTTAAAAAAACCCAAAGCAGGAAACTAAGAAAATCTACAGATGTATTATATATCAATAATACCATGGAAATGAAGCTAAAATAGAATTATCAATATTCATCTTGACTCATCTTGACTCAAACCCTGCCCAACATATTTTTACACTAAACTTAATCAGAGAGAGCAGAAAAGTATTAAACCCCATTCTAGAGACTGCCAACATTTTAAGTTGGTATTTAAAGTAGAAAGTGTGAGAAAACTGTAACAGATTCCTTCAACTTTTAAATTTTTTTCCTGCAGAGATTATTATGGCAAAATGAAACTACCCAACTACAAATATTCAAAAGTTAGTGAAATAAATATTTGTCTCTCTGTAGTGAAATATAATCCAGACTGAAGTCCAATCCATCTGAGCTCTAGAACACTTTGGCAAATGTATATCATTTTTTTTTTTTCTCGCCGAGAAACTAAAAGTAAAGTAAAAAGCATTGTAAATCTTTTTTTGTTTCATAAAATTACAGATTTCGTAAAGTTTTTGCTTCCTTTCAGGCAAAATCATATTAAATCTCCCACACTTCATTCTAAATCATTATTTCCCAAACTGTTCTGAGAAACACAGTGTTCCTTCAGATGTTAGAAGATGTTTTGTAAAAACAGGCTTCGTCGTCAATAAAACTGGGCAATTGCATGCTGTACCTCCAGAAGGAAGTTAACAATGTCCATCAGTGCATTTAAAGTTCTGAGAAATCTTTGGTAATTTATTCAAGTGTTTCCCAAGCTTTCTTAAACATGTAACTTTTTTTCTTCTTCTTGGAGTATCTGTTGACATTCACTTATGATATGTGATACAAATTGGTAGAATTCAGTTCTAAACTTTTTGCAACTAACTCTGAACTTGCTACTTAAAAAAAGAAATTCATTGTAAGTCACAGAAGAGGGAAATTGATGCTTACTAATGAGAACACATGGCTTATTTTTCTACTATTTTATTTTGCTTTACATATTCATGTCCTTTCTAAACTAAATTGGACCTCCTGTAAAAACTATGGCCAGGGCAGGCAGTTTCTATTTTTTTGCTTCAAAGTTTTCCATGGCTTATCCCCAGTTCTCAGGAAAAATTCCAATCACAAAACTTTTTTGGGGATGAAATATATTCTCAGCTGATGCAACAGCAGGGACATGAAAAGGAAAGCAGGAACTTCATCAGCACATGGTCAAGAAAAGCCAAGAACAGTTAGGAATCTAGGTCAGGCTAATCGAGACATTCTATCTTTGGATTAACAAGATGGAAAGATGGTAGTGGGCATGCTAACGACGACAGCCACGAGAAGAAAACGTTTTGAGAACTTGCATGTCTGAAAATGTCTGTACTCTACTTTTAGGCTTAATGATAGTTTGGTTAAAGAATTCTAGGTCAGAAATCATTCTTTCGGAAGTTTGAAGGCCACATTTCACTGTTTTCTTGGTTCTAGTATCGCTGCTCAGGGGTTGGAGCCACTTGAATTCTTATCCATTGCATAGAGCCTGTTTTTTCTCTGAAGCATCACAGAATTTCTTTTGTTTCAGAGGATTTGGAAGCTTCTCAGTGATGTGCCCTGAAGTGAGACTATTTTCACTCACTGAGGTCAACTCAGTCAGGCAACCTATTTCCTTCAGCCCCAGAAAATTTCCCTAATGATTGCATCACGTCTTTTCTCCTCTGTGTTTTCTCTGTTGTCTCTTTCAGAACCCTTCCTGTCAGAAGTTAGATCTCCTGAACTGGTCCTGTAATCTTCCCGCTCTTCTTCCCCATTTTCCCTACCTTTGTCTTTTTGCTTTACTTCCATGTAGATTTTGTCGATGTTAGCGTTCAGTCCTCTCATTGATGTCTTATATTTCTGCTATTATATTTTTAAATTTCCAAGAGCTTTTTTCATTTTCAGAAATTCTTTTTGTAACATCTTATTCTTGTTTCATATACTGTATTCTCTTATTTCTTTGAGGATAATAATGATAAACTTTAAAAAATTTTTCCTTTCCCTTCATAGTGTATGTTTCCTCAAAATTGTTTTCCTTTGTTTTTGTTTCAATGTTTCATATTAGAAGTTTTGTTCAGATGTTTGGCACTCCTTCTGTCTGCCTATGTTTAAGAGTGGAGGGTTAAAAAGTTGAACTTTGAGTGTGTATACGCACTTGCCAACTTTGAGCTTTAGTGAATAGTCATTTTTTGGGGGAACCACTAATGTCAATATCGTTAGTTCTTTCCTCTAGGCCAGCCAGTTGGGTTCCAGGAGAACAGCTGTCCTATCTCCTACCCAGAGGGTAAAGGTCTAGCTACCAGGGCGCTGGGAGGCCAGCAGGGGGAGGGGGCTGCAGCATTCAGCATTTGGTTTACATATCATCACTTAATCCTGTAGCTTTGGTGACAGTACCCACGCTTGTAATTCTACCTAGCATCTCTAATTTAGAGACCTTCCATCTGCCCTCTCGAGAAAACAAATCTTCAGACTCTGCCACTGGGTGCAGAGGTAGGTGGGTATTCACAGTAACAGTTCACCTGTTTAGCAAAGTGGACAAGTCTAAGGACTTAACTACTTTTCAAATCCCTGTTTTCTTTTTCTTTTTTAGAGAGAGGACCTTGCTCTGTCACTCAGACTGGAGTGCAGTGGTGTGATCATGACTCACTGCAGCCTCAACCTGGCTCAAGCGATCCTTCCGCCTCAGCCTTCCTATAGCTGAGGCTACAGGTGTGGGCCACCAATCCCTGACTCTTTAATTTTTTATAGAAAACGGGTCTTGCCACATTGGCCAGGCTGGTCTCAAACTCCTGGCCTCAAGCCATCCTCGTGCCTCAGCCTCCCAAAGCTGGGATTACCTCTGTGAGCCACTGTGCCTGGCCCCCTCAATTAGTTCTTGTTTAATTCTCTTTGTTTGGCATAAGATGGAGTAGGTTTTATAACTCCATTTTAAAATACAAGACGAAGGAATCTGAAAGAGGCTAAAAATCTTTCCCAAGACCACAAGGCTTGCTAGAAAAGGGCAAAGATGGGATTCAAATTCAAGTTTCTCTGATGTCAAAGAATACGATCTTAATCATAATTCTATACTTCCACACAATTCTATTACATTAGAATTATTTTTACTGTGTTAATAGAATTGCATTAAATTTTGAGTACAAAATTTAGAAGGCAGGTAACCAGGACAGTGAGGGGACTTGACATCTTATCTATAAGAAATGGTTGATGGATATGCTAGTCTTTACCCAAAGAGATGGTAGAAGGATAAGAAGCTATATCTAATTATTTGAAGACAATCAGAAAACCTTAATAATAATACCTTCCATTACTCATAGTTTCCATGATCTAGAACTGGGATCAACAGGTAAAACTTACAGAAAACAGATTTTAGCTCAATAAAGTACTTCCTCATTGTCATAGTTCTCCACACATGAAAAGGGCCATGGTGAGTGATGCTCAGAGCTCACGCACAGCCTGAATAACCATTTGGTAGGGATATTTGAGGCAAGATCTGTGCATCACTTTACAGAACTATCTATTCTTGGTGAGATTCTAGGACCCGGCCTGGCACGGTGGCTCACATCTATAATCCCAGCACTTTGAGAGGTCGAGTGGGAGGATGGCTTGGGCCCAGGAACGTGAAACCAGCCTGGACAACATGATGAAAACACTTCTTTACAAAAAGCATAAAAATCAGTTGGGCATGGTGGTGTGTACCTTTGGTCCCAGCTACTTGGGAGGCTGAAGTGGGAGGATCACCTGAGCCTGGGAGTTTGAGGATGCAGTGAACCGTGGTCATGCTAGGGAGGGGAATCCAACCTGGGTAAAAGGGTGGGACCCTGTTTCCAAAAAAGATTCTAGGACTCAAAACAGATCCGTTAAAGTACTAAGAAAATACTCTAGAAATCAAATTTGAGTTCCCTCTAGTGAGAAAGAATGATATAATAAGAAACATTTTCAGTAGGCCAAGAGGAAAATAATATTTGAGTCAAATATTAATGTCATGCTATCTTATGTAAAGATATGCAGTTATGTTAGTCACATATATACGCTGTGGCTGAAAAACCTGATGCCAGTAGTTCTCAAAATGTGACCACAGTAGCGTCATCTGGGGATTTGCCAGTAACGAAGTTCTTGGGTCCCAGATCTACTAAATTAGAAACTGGGGGGTCGGGCCCAGAAGACGATGTTGTAACACGCTGCAGGTGCTTCTGAGGCATGCTGAAGTTTGAGACCCACTGCTTCCTACTATTTAGCCACCTTTCTTTTGCCTTATGACTACAACTGCTGACGAAATCGCTTATCATTGTTTACAGCTTTGCAGCTTTGATTCATAGGCTACATGATGCTTTTGCTTATAAAAAGACACTTCATCTGTAATTGCCGCATACCAGTTTACTTTTGTTTTCAAACACTCCACAGCTGTACACACACTTCAAGCTGCTCTTCAGGGTGCATCCCCACTGCCCATTTAGTTCTCCTGCCCAGGTTCACTACAGAAGTTATTTGGGTCTCTTGTTAACATTCACACGGTCTACTCAGCAGAGCTGAAATAAGCTACAATAAATTGCTGTATTTTAAAATCTCATTGCGTGATATACGCACAGCAATTAATGTTGGGCTTGCTTGAAGACAGCACTGTAAAATTATTCCAAATGCTGATGTGTTCACTTTATTATACTAATAAATAATATGGACCAGTTAATCGTGGTATTAAAACTTTCCATTTTAAAAGCGTTTAGAACTGTGTTGCAAAAATAAAATGACAAATTTCTAGAAATAATTAAAAGCTCTGAGTTAGAAATACAAATCTTTCTGTAAGCAAGAGGTCTTTGGTCAACTAAACACTTTAAATAGTTCACTGTAAAACAGAGAAGTTTTTGTCATTCTCCAATTCACCTCTTTCAGTCCTCCTAGCTGATACTCAGTGGCTGACAAGTTAACTATACACAAATTAAAATACTGTGATTTTGTTCCATGGTTAAAAATGTAACACAGAGTGGTCCTGTCCTTGGGACCACTGATAGGTTGGCTGGGCACAGGAGAGGCAACCATGCCTCCTACAGAGTTACACTGGCTGAGCAGAGTTATCCAGGGATGGTACCAGGTTGACCTCACACCCCTCAGTGAGGGCGTCGATACTGCCTGTGGTCTGCAAGCCAACGTGTGCGAGCAGACACCTGGTTGATGTCTGTGTGCTCCTGGACCAGGACCAGTGCCTCTTCCTGTGAGGAGGATTCCCAGAGGGGATTCACAATGCCCTCCACTTGACATTCTGGTAGTTACCAGAAGGCCAGCTTCGGAGAAAGGTACCAAGAAACTGATAATGCTTCCTTGAACTGGCGTCTGTATTTGCTTCATCAGTTTCTCTCATAGCGAATATTCTGGTGTTCCTATAGATCAGGTTTTGCTGATTTGGGAAAATAAAGTCTATGGCTCAACTAGGAATACTGTTCATATTATTGAGAAAATGCTTCTGTTAGAACCTTGTTGAAGGCACAATTTTGAGTTGATCCGGTTCTTGAAGTCTGTAGACTTTGATCACTGTGGATCTATTGTTCCACCTTTTGCTGATATTTTGTATGTGGCAAATGCTGAGGAAGGCAGTAATCTCAGATTTCAAAACAGTGTATGGAAAAGTGAAGAGAAAATGGAATGTGTCCATCCTTTGCGCCTAGTTTGGGATCCACTGTCATCTGCTCTAAGACATAACGAGCCAGTGAAAAATGACCTGCCTGTAAATGAAGGTGCAATTAAAAAAATAGTTGCCCTTGAAGATGAGCTAATTTTCACTCTCGGATTGCTGCAATTGTGGAAATGCAGGAACTGAAAACTATAAATTCTAGCTCCTTTGGCTTGAATGATGGGCCCATTAGTTTAAGACAAATGCCATCATCAGGGGCTCTTCAGCTGAGTGGGGAGCCAGATCAGTTTCCAAGTTCAGTGCTTTCTTCTCCTCTTTCACCACCACTTCCTCCTCAGTTTTCTTCTCTCCGTCTTCCATGTTTTCTTCCCATACAACTAGGATATAATAATATTTGTGACTCAGATAATCCAGCTACCGAAATGAACAAATAGCACCCAGGTGCCAGTATAGTCATCATTCCAAAAGCCACAGAAATAAAGATGTTCCAAACATGCTGGATGTTCTAGAGGACATAAATAAAGTTAAGCTTTGTGCAACCGAACAGTCACCTGGTGGCAGACCCATTCATAAGAGGAAAGGAAAAATTCACATTGGGATTCGGTGTCTTTAACATCTCATGCACTTACACAGAAATTTGCATTTCAAGAAGATGATTCATTTGAGAAAATAGATCTTAGGAGCCTTCTCCATTTTCTTATCCAGAAACTTCAGTGTTTGGACATCATATTTCTCAGTCAGAAGGACAGTGAAGTGAGGAGGAACTGATAAACACAAAGGCTGTTGACTAAGGTATCGGGAACAAAAGCTGTGTCTACACTTAGAAGGAGAGACTGCAGAAATATGTCGCCTGTCATCCACTGCATTTCAAAGGATCTTCTCTTCTGTCAAATGAAGTTAAACAAAGTCTGCACACTGCAATGTATTAGTGGAGAGGTCTGAAGAACCTTGACTCATAAGAAGACTTGTATCTGGTTTTGGAAGATCAGGCAATTAACCGGCTACTGATGATAATTAGATGTATGGATTTTTTTTTCTTGTATGTTAATATCATTGAAAGCTGAATACACACTTTGAATAATTTTTCTAAGCAATTACGACTTCCTAAGAAGTCATAGGCTTAAAAACCTTTGAATCTTTTTTTTGTTTGTTTATTTTGTTTTGGAGACAGAGTCTTGCTCTGTCACCAAGGCTGGAGTGCACTGGTGGGATCTCGGCTCACTGCAACCTCCTCCTCCTGGGTTCATGCAATTCTGCCTCAGCCTCTAGAGTAGCTGGGACTATAGGTGCATGCTGCCAACCCCAGCTAATTTTTTGTATTTTTAGTAGAGATGGGGTTTCACCGTGTTGCCCAGGCTGGTCTCAAACTCCTGAGCTTAGGCAATCTGCCTGCCTTGACCTCCCAAAATGCTAGGATTACAGGCATGAGCCACTGTGCCCGGCCAAATCTTTTGAAAATTGGGACTGCTCAGGTTTACTTGGCCTCTGGCAATTTGGAGATTTTCAAAGAGGATAAAATTAAACTTTTTTCCTAAGATAGTCATAGTTTGAATCACATAGTTTGAGTCTTCTAAAACTTCTTGCTGAGATAATAAATTATTTGTAGAAATTGATTTGGCTGTTAAATGTTAAAAGTTTTAAAGAATCTTGACAAGTTTTGCCCCATGCTTGCTATGTAAATGTGTATGCCTGTCATTTTCTTTCATTTGTTCTTTATACTCTGTTCCTTTGTAGAGTGTGTAATACATGAGCCTTGAAAAAATAAAAACGTAACATTTTACACAAATGTCTGTAGCAGAATTATTTGTAATTTCCAAAAAGTATATCTATTTCTCTCTCTCTTCTATAGAAATGTTTCCCTCTTCTATATATAGAGAGAGAAATAGATATACTTTTTGGTATACTATATAATATTTCTATCTAATCTATATATCTATATCTTGTTACAATGGGATTAAGAATGAAAAGGAATGAAGTACAACATGGATGAATCTTGAAAATATGCTAAGTGAAATAAGCCAAACACAAAAGGCCACATATTGCATGATTCCATTTATATGAAATGTCTAGAATAGGCAAATACATAGAGACAGCAAGATCTGTGGCTGACGGGAATTAGAAGAAAGGAGAAATGGGGAGTGACTGCTAATGAGCATAGGATTTTTAGCAGGTGATGAAAGTGTTTCTGAATTAGTGGTGATGGTTGCACAACACTGAGAATATACTAAAAGCTACTAAATCATACTTTAAAAGGATGTATTTTATGGTATATTAGATCTCAATTTTTTAAAAGTGTAACATTTGGAAATTTTATGTCATTATAAATATGCTACATAAAATAATAGATTTAAGAAACTTCTTAATTGCTTATGCTAAATTTTTATTGGGAAAATTGGATTAAAGAATTATCTCACTTATAAAGTACACACTTGGTTCACTAAGTTTTGAAAATCAAAAAAGGTGTGGTTTTTGGCCTGTGAAACAGCAGGCAGGAGCTATATACTGGAAGATTTGCTGGGGCTGCCTCCCTGGAGGGGTGAGGAAGGCTGCCTTCAACTCTACTCTGCGTGGTGCTTCTGAGCCAGCCTGACCAGTAACTCAGGCTTTGCCAAGACACTTTGCAGAACTGTTTTCTACCATTTTCCTCAGCTTCTGCCTTTGAAGTCTTTTATAGACGAGAAGGAAATGTGCATGATTAATGGGTCATGTGTGTGCATCTGTGTCAAGTTTGGTTTCTTTCACTATTAAAGGTGAACTGAAAAACAGTGATCTAGAACAAGTACCGGTGAAGGTCATGGTAAAAAGCCAATTAGATTGGAAAAAAGGATGAAGCCAGTGACAATGTCTACCTCTATCCAATATGAGAAAGTGAAGAACACTGATTTTTTTCCTCCAAAATAATTAGCCAAGTATCCAGTGTAGCTGAACACACTTACTATAACTGTGGCTTATGAGAATACAATGAAGGCTGTCTGCTACCATTTCTAGCTTCTAAGAATCTGCTAGCTGCTTCCCCCTTTTTGGTGTACATGATCAAATATCTAATCACTTAAAAAAACAGCTTGAGCTACAGATAAATAACTTAAAATTTAAACTGAGGGGAAGAAATGAGCTCTTCTAGGAACAGAGTCATTTAGTATCAAAAGATCAAATAAGGTTGCAGCAGCAAATATGTCCCTCTCATTTGGTACCAATATTAAGGTGTATTAGGTGGCTGCCTTAGCTTTCCTGAGAGTTGAGATCCACTAAAATATGCGCATGCAAGAATTTTTAAATTTTCCTAACTCATTATCTCCAAAGACTTTATAAAGCCAGACCTGGACCCTTCATATAAACCAATACTTCTTAAAACTGGAACATAGACACTGTCTTCTCTCTTCTCCATCACCCTGAGGGACGCCAGTGTCCATGGCGATTAGCTATCCATTCTGGCCTCATCGTTTCTTGAGTTCCTCACAATGACCTTCAGCCATTGCTCTGAGTAGTGCCTAGGACATGTCATCCCTCAGGACTGCCCTCCTCTGAAACCTGTTTTCCAGAAGTACTTTTTTTCTCCCTTACTTCCAGCTCTCCCATTCTTTCTAACATACTGAAACTTTGACCTCATTGAGAGAACAGATGCAACGAAATCCTATTTTCTCCCACTCTATTAAGCCTGCCTGGCTTTGCCTCCTTTCTAACCAGTCTAGATGCCCATTATCCACCCCTTCAGCCACTGTCTTACCACTTCCTTGCTGCCATGTATTCTGCCTTACCTGCTAGCTTCTAATGAAATCAGCAAACCATTTTTGTAAAGGACTAGATAGCAAATATTTTGGGCTTTGTGGGACATATAGTCTCCGTGGCAACTATTCCACTCTGCCAGTTGCAGCACAAAAGCAGCAAATTAGCATGGTTGTATTCTAATAAAACTTTATTTACCAAACAGGCAGTGAGCCAGATTTGGCCCAGGGGCTGTGGTTTGCCACCCACTGCCCTAATCCTATTTCGATGTAAATATCCACCATTTCATCCCTGTGCCAGGCTGCTCCATCCCACTGGAGAAAAGCCGAGGGCTGCACACACTAGGGTGGTACCGAGCACCGCTCTCCAGGGTCTTAGTAGCTCCTCCTCCCATTCTCTACTGTGTCTGTTCTAAACTTAACAATTCTCTTCACAGTCCCTCTGCTACTCCAAATCCCTCAGCTTTGGCAGGTGATCTCTGATGAGTATTGAAGCCAGTACTTACAGTGTGTGGCACACAAAGGATCAATACGTCTTGTTTGTTAAGAGCAACAAACCACATGTGACACATCCTTTCTCCTCCCTCCTTACAGGCCCTCCAGATGGGGTGAGTCTTTCTTTGTGGATTCTTGACTCTAATTCACCTCTCTCAGATCATGATCCACCTAAGACTCCTGGCTACCTCCCTCTACCTCATCCTCTGCGGTCTAACTTCTCTCACCTGGTTTCCTACAACAGCCTTTGAAGTTTCCTCACCTCCAGTTTTACCTGCCAGCTCAACATAACACACTCCTAAAACAAGGTGTGTAAGGTCATTAGCCTTGCTTAAGAGCTTTAGTGACCTGCACTGTCTTCAAATTAAAGTCCGGATTTCTTAACCTGGCACACATGGCTCCTATCATCTGTCTGGCTTAGTTTTCCAGGGTTTTCTTCTACCGCCTCTTCATGCACACTTTCCCGTTCCGCTTTACTAAGCTGCCTTTAGTTCACTTATTAAATATTGAATACGGACTATGTGCAAGCTACTGTCTTTGGTGCTAGGGATGCAATAACAAACAGGGCAGACCTGGTCTCTTCTCTCATGAAGATGACATTTCAGGTGGGAAGAAACGGTGATACACTAAACAACTTAGTACATATGCAGTCAACTGGAATGACAGTGTGATGAGGATCATTACAGGGAACTGAGATAGCATACAGTTAGGGGGATTTGAAATACCCTAGGAGGTCAGGAAATCTTAAGTGATATTTGAGCTGACCTCTGAAGGATGAGTAGGAGTGAACTAGGGGAAGGGGTGGGCCTGGGAGTGTTCTGGTCAGAGGGAACAACCATGGTGAAGCAAAATGGTTAATCTGACAAATTGAGGCAATATCAGGCTGGTAAGAGAGGCAGAAGCTAGGCTGCCCAGGGCTTTAGGAGCACGGTGATGAGTCCACAGGTTAAGTCGGGGAGGACTACTGATCAAACCACTCTGGTTGCTTGGCAGAAAATAAACCGGAGCTCCGCGGAATCTCTTTGCTTGGTTACAACTCTGTATTATTCCTTTGCTTGGAATGCCCTTTCTGGAAGCATAGGGATTTACTTGTTCCTGAGAATAAAAAATTCCTGGGTGCTTTTGGAAACAACTAGAGAGGATTTTGAGGGTTGGGGGGGACTAAGTTTCTACAGTTCTACAGGGGGAATTAAAAGTATGTACACTTGAAAAATCATAGTAAATTTTATGTTACACTTACCCTATTACCAGGTCCCACTCTAAGCACTTTGCATTTGTAAATTTGTTAAATCCCAGCAATAGCTCAGTGTGGCAGTTCCATCCTTATCTTTGTCCTGTAGGTGAAGATACTGACCCGCAGGAGGTCAGGGGTCTCACCTAAGGTTGCACATTTAGTGGCTGGGCTGGGATTGTGGTCCCAGGCAGTCTCACTCCAGAGCCTGTGCTATCAGCAACTGTGCTATTCATCCAAGTAGGAGCCTAACTTACTTTATGGTGAGGTTTAAAGGGACATTGGATTTATTCTGCAATCTCCCTCTAGGACTGGGAGCTTTGCCATCATCTCCTATCAGGCTCATGCTGCCTCTTCTGAGGAACTAGGCACCTTTCAAATTGTGCCCCTCGGTCATGGACCCAAGACACTTCGAACCAATTCTGAAATAATTTGGTCTTATCAACAGAGAAATACTGAATTTCACCCTATTAAGAATTTGTTAAATGTTGTTAAACCTACGTCTGTCTGTCTCTGTCTGTCTCTCTCTCTCTCTCACACACACCACATATATACACACACACATACATACATGCATACACACACACACACACACACATTTTTTCAGACAGAATCTCGCTCTGTTGCCCAGGCTGAAGTGTAGTGGCATGATCTGGGCTTACAACAACCTCTGCCTCCCAGGTTCAAGAAATTCTCCTGCCTCAGCTTCCTGAGTAGCTGGAATTACAGGTACATCAGCACGCCTGGCTAATATTTTTTAGTAGACATAAGGTTTCACCATATTGGCCAGGCTGGTCTTGAATTACTGACCTCAAGCGATCCACCTGCCTCGGCCTCTCAAAGTGCTGAGATTATAGGTGTGAGCCACCGTGCCTGGCCACACACACACATATTTTAAAAAACCAATGTTAAAATATTATAATTAAGAATTTAATAAGCAATTAAATCAAGTTAAGTACCACAGCAATGATTGGAAGAAAATATTACTTATTATTCAAACAATCACCTTACCTGATGGTTAAGAAATTTCAATCAGAGGGTCAATATTTCAAATTTATAAAAGCCTCAAAGTATTTATAAAAACGATCCAAAATAGATGTACTATACAGACAATATCACACTATTTGATTACTATAGCTTTAAAATAAAATTTAAAAATAGGTAGTGGGAGTCCTCCAACTTTGTTCTTTTACTTTCAGGATTCTTTTCGCTATTCTAGATACTTTGTATTTCCATTTAAATGTAAGATTCAGCTTGTCAATTTCTACCAAAAAAAAAAAAAAAAAAGCCTTCTGGGACTGCATTGAATCTGCAAAGCTATTTGGAGAAAAATTACATCTTAACAATACTGAGTCTTCCAATCTATAAACATTGCATAACTTTTCAATTTAGTTTGGTCTTTAATTGCTCTCAGAAATGTTTCATAGTTTTCACTGCAGAGGTCTTATATGCCTTTTGTTAAGTATTTTGTTTTTTTGTAAATGCTACTGTAAATGATACTGTTTTAATTTCAATTTTCAATTGGTTATTATTGTTTGTTTTTTTGAGATAGTGTTTCACTCTGTTGCCCAGGCTGGAATGCAGTGGTACAATCATAGCTCACCACAGCTTTGAACTCCTGGGCTCAAGTGATCCTCCCACCTCGGCCTCCCAAGGAGCTGGGACCACAGGTGTGCACCATCATGCCAGGCTAATAAATAAATAAATAAAATTGAAAAGTTTTCGGCCAGGTGCAATGGCTTACACTTGCAATCCCAACACTTTGGGAGGCTGAGGAGGGTGGATCACTTGAAGTCAGGAGTTCAAGACCAGCCTGGTCAACATGATGAAACCCTGTCTCTACTGAAAATACAAAACTTAGCTGGGCATGGTGGCACACACCTGTAATCCCAGCTACTCGGGAGGCTGAGGCAGGAGAATTGCTTGAATCCAGGAGGTGGAGGTTGCAGTGAGCCGAGATCACCCCTACTTCACTCCAACTTGGGTGACAAAGCAAGACTCCATCAATCAATCAATCAATCAGTCAATTTAAAAACAGGAACAGCGATCTCCCTATGTTGCTGATATGGTTTGACTCAGTGTCCCCACCCAAATCTCATCTCTAATTGTAATCCCCACGTGTCAAGAGAGGGAGATGATTGGATCATGGGGGTGGTTTCCCCCATGCTGATCTCATGATAGTGAATGAATTCTCACGAGATCTGATGATTTTATGAGTGTTTGACAGTTCCTCTTTCACACGCACTCTCTCCTGCCATCCTGTGAAAAAGGTGCATGCTTCTCCTTACACCATGATTCTAAGTTTCCTGAGGCTTCCCTAGCCATGCAGAACTGCGAGTCAATTAAAATTCTTTCCTTTATAAATTACCCAGTCCTGGTTATTTCTTTATAGCAGTGTGAAAATGGACTAATACAGTTGCCCAGGTTGGGACAATACATTTTTTATGCTAACTTTGTACCCTGAGATCTTGTTAAACTCACCTACTAGTAGCCTTTTTGATAGATTCTTTGAGATCTTCCACACACATAATCATATCATCTTTGAATAAAAACATTTTATTACTTCCTTTCCAATACATATGTCTTTTATTTCTTTTTCTCACCTAACTGCACTGCCTGGGACCTCTAATACGGTGTTGAAAAAAAGCGGTGACAGCAGACATTCTTTCTTTGTTGCTGATCTGAGTGGCAAAACATTCGGTCTTTTATCACTAATTATGTCAGCAGTCCATATTAGGGCTTTAAAAATTATTTATTTATTTTGGAGATAGGGTCTTGCTCTGTTTCCCAGGCTGGGATGCAGTGGGGCAATCATAGCTCTCTGCAGCCTCAAAATCCTGAGCTCAAGCGATCTTCCTACCTCAGCCTCCAGAAAAGCTGGCATTATAGGTGCATGCCACCATTCCTGGCTAATGTTTTAAATTTTTTGTAGAGACAGAATTTTGCCATGTTGACCAGTCTGATCTTGAACTCCTGGCCTCAACTGATCCTCCTGCCTTGGCCTCCCAAAGTGCTGGGATTACAGGTGTGAGCCACCACATCTGGCCTACAAAATAGACCCTTTAAAAAAATATACCCTTTATTCAGCTTGAGGGAACTTCCCTCTTATTCATAGTTTGCTTAATTTTTTAAAAAAACGTAAATGAATGTAGAATTTTGCCAAATGCTTTTCTGCATGAATCAAGACAAGTATATCATTTTCATCTTATTCTGTTAATATGGTAGATTACAGTTACATATTTTCAAATGTCAAACCAACCTTACAATTCCGGGAAAAATTCTACTTGGTCATGATGTATTATTCTTTTTATATGTTGTTGGATTTGATTTGATAATGTTTTATTTAGGATTTCTACATTTGTGTAAATCTTTGAAGAATATTGGTCTATAATTTTCTTGTAATGTCTTTGTCAGATTTTGGCATTTGACTATGATAGCCTCATAAAATGAGTTGGGTAGTCCTTCTTCCACTTTCTGAAAAAATTGGCATATGATTTTCATTACCTCTTTCTTAGAATTCGCTAGTAAGACTATAGGGAACTAAAGTTTCTCTGTGATGTGTTTCTGAGAGGAAGGGGAGGGAAAGGGGGAGAGAGAGAGTGTGTGAGTGTGAGTGTGTGAGTGTGAGTGTGTGCATCTTTTTTCCCCAGCTTATTTGACAAACACAAAGGTCTTCTCAGGTCTGTTTTAGCCAGTTGTCTTACCCATTTCAACTAAGCCATCAAATCTGTTGCCGTAGCGTTGTTCATAATAGGCTCTCACAATCTTTTGGTATCTATAGGATTTTTAGTTATACACTACCTTTAATTCTTAGAATTGGTAATTTGTAATTATCTTTTTTTGATCAGATTTAATAGGGGTTTATAAATGTTAACTTTTTAAAGAGCCACCTTTCATCTGTTTCTATTTCATTTATTCCTATTTTTTGTTGTTTACTTTTACTAACTTTAAGTCTAATTTGTTCCTTTTTTCCAAGCATCTTAAGTTAGCCCCATATATCACTGATTTTTAAGGCGTTCTTCATTTCTTATATAAGCATTTAAAGCTATAATTTTCCCTCTAGCTATTTCCTGCTAGTTTTGCTGTATCTCACATTTTTTATTTTCATTATGATTGATTGAAATATTTCCTCATTTCTCTTCAGATTTCTTCATTGACTCATAGATTATTTAGAAATGCATTGCTAAATTACTAAATATTTGGAGTTATTCTATGAATTTCATTGTTATCAATTTCTAATTTAATTCTACTGTGACCAGAGACCATGCTTTTTCAAGATTTCGATCTTTTGAAATTTCTTGTTACTTTTTGTTTTCATACCACACTTTATTTTAAAATAATTTTTGTTTTTATGACGCAGTATATGTTCTTTCTTGGTGAATGTTCATTTTGCACTTGAAAAAGAATGTTTAAAAAAACAGAAAAAGAATGTATTCTGCACTGGTTGGATGTTGTGATTTAGAGATTTCAAGTAAGTTAAGGTTTTTGAATAGTTATTCATATTTTCCACATACTTATGGATTTTTATGCCTAGTTCTATCAATTGCTGAGAATAATAAAATCTCAAATTATGACTGTGGATTTGTGTAATTTCTCCCTATAATTCTGTCAGTTTTTGCTTCGTGTATTTTTGAAGTTCTTTTATTAGGTACATACACACTTTTAGTTGCCATATATCCCTTTTTTGGTTGCTATATATCCCTCCTGCGCTGGCCTATGTATCAATATGAAATGCCCTCTTTAGTAATAATCTTTGTCTTGAAGTCAGTTTTGTCTGATATTAATATAGCCACTCTCACCTTATGCTGCTTGCACAGTACATATTTTGAATGGTTTTACTTCTAATCAATTTACGTCTTTGTATTTAAAGCACTTCCCTAATAGATAGCATGTAGTTGAGTCTTGCTTTTCTATCCAATCTAAAGTCTCTTCCTTTTAATTGGAAAGTTTATTCCACTCCCGTTTAATGTAATTATTGAAATGGTTGGATTTAGGTCTTCTATTTTGCTATCTGCCATCTGTTGCTGTCCCTCTTTTCCTTTCTTCTTTTGTGTTGATTGAATATATTTTTAGTATTCCATATTAATTCCTCAGCAGGGCTTTGGCCATTCCACTTTCCTTTTTACAAGTGTAATTAAATATGCATGCTTAACCTACCATGGGTTAATTATAGTTAATATTGTACTATTTTATGTAAAATATAGAAATCTTTCAGTGGTATAATTCCATGAACTTTCCATTTTTGGTGCTATATTGTAATATATATCTACATATGTTTCAAGTCCCAAAACATAGTATAAGTTTTGCTTTAAATAGTTACATGTACTTTTTAATCGGAAGAAAAAACACACATAGTATTTTATATTTATCCACATATTTACCATTTCCAACGTTCATCATTCTTTTCCGTAGATTCAAGTAACTAGTGTAATTTCTCATTAGGCTGAAAATATTCCTTCAGTCTTTCTTGTAGTATGGATTTCCTGACGATTAGTTTTTATTCACTTGAATCAAGTCCTGTTTTCGTCTCAATTTTTTTGGTTCTGCTAGATACAGAGTTCTGGGTTAATACGTTTTGCCTTTTAACACTTACAAGATGACTTTTCATTGTCTTGTGATATACACTGCTTATGATAAAAAATCAGGTGTCATTCATATTCTTGGTCCTCTGCATGTAATATGATAATGTTTCTTGCTGCCTTCAAGATTTTATCTCTGGAATTCAGCTGTCCAACTATAATGCATCCAGACATGTTTATAAAATTTAATTCTGTTTGAAATTCTTTGAGCATTTTGGATCTGAAAGTTTATTTCTTTCACACATTTGGGAAGGTTTGGGCATTATCTCTTCAAATAATTTTTTTCTGACCCTCTGTCTTTTCCTCACCTTTTGGAACTCCAATTACATCAGTGTCAGAGTGCTTGACACTGTCTCACAAGACTGAGTCTGTTTCTTTTTCATTAATCTTTTTCTTTCCATTTTCAGATTAGATTATTTCTATCGATCTATTTTCAAATTCACTTGCTCTTTCTTTCATTTTTAATCTTCTGCTAATCCCTTCCAGTAAAATTTTCACTTCAATTTTTTTATCTTTCAGCTCCACAACTTCCATTTAATTTCTTTTTACAGTTATTTGTCTGCTGAGATGCTCCTTTCTATTCATTCATTGAGCGTACTTTAAGTTCTTAAATGGATTTATAATAACTGCTTTTAAAAATCTGTCTGGTAATTGCAACATATGGGTCATCTAAGGGTCAGTTTCTACTGACTCTTAATATCTTCATATGGCTTATATCTTCCTATTTCTTCACATGCCTAGTGATTTTTAAAATTTTATACTGGACATTTGGATGATACATTGTAAAGTGTCTGGATTCTGTGATACTCCTCTAAAGAGTGCTGAATTTTGTTCTGGTTGGAAGATAACTTGCCTGGCCTCTTCAAACTGTCAGCCTTCCAGTAAACAGAAACTGAAGTCTCATCTCAGTTCTTTTGGCTTCCAGTAGGATTTTTTTTTTTTTCTGGTCAGACTCACTGAGGTCCCCCTATATGTATAGTTTAGTCGTCAGTCAAGAATTTGGGAAGAGTTTATGCACAAATAATGAGGTTTGCCCCTTCTGAGTCTCCTTCTCTTTTAGGATTTCCCACTTCCCTGCCACACTAAACTCTCTTTTGTCACTCCAGGATATAAGGACTGAGAAGTACCCTCAGAATCTTAATTTCAGCTACTGTATTCTTCAGCTCTACAATTTTCGTTTGATTTTTTTTTTTTTTTTTTTTGACACAGGATCTCACTCTGTCACCCAGGCTAAAGTGTAGTGGCATGATAATGGCTCACTGTAGCCTCAACTTCCTGGGCTCAAGTGATCCTCCTGCCTCAGCCTCCAGGGTTGCTAGAACTATAAGCACATGCCACCACATCTGGCTTTTAAAATTTTTTTTATTTTATTTTTT
Organism: Cebus imitator; assembly: GCF_001604975.1. Taxonomy (NCBI): domain Eukaryota; kingdom Metazoa; phylum Chordata; class Mammalia; order Primates; family Cebidae; genus Cebus; species Cebus imitator. The sequence continues at coordinate 3,723,512 of NW_016107485.1, read as the reverse complement.
TTGTGGAGATGGACTCTCCCTATGTTGCCCAGGCTTACCTTGAACTCCTAGCCTCCAAGCAATCTCCCCGCCTTAGCCTCCCAAAGTGCCGGGATTATAAGCATGAGCCACTGTGCCCAGTCCGTTTGATTTTTAAAATAGATACTAGTATTCTGATGAAATTTTTCATCTTTCTTGTCTTCTTGATCATATTAATATTAACCATAATTTTAAAGTACCTATTTTATACATTCAGAATCTAGATTACTGTGGTCTGTTTCCATTGTCTACTTTTCTCCTATATTTCTGGCCATTTTTTCATTTCCTAGTATGCCTGGTAACTTTTTGTTGAAAGCCAAAATATTTTATGAAAAATTTTAAGAACTCTCAAGAAAGGATTTAATTGTCTTCTAGAAGGCAGACGGAATACAAATCAATCACTTTGCTCTAGGCGAAATGGGTTTTATTAATAGTATTTGTGAGGGCTGTTCAACTTCTGGTTTGTCCTTATTCCTAGAGTATAGTTCTGAGTATAGTTCTATATAGCCTATCAGGGGTCCCAGTGGAAAGCCTGGAGTGATCACCACGGATCCTGCGATTTACCACATCCTGAACTCTGACATTTGTTTCCTTGTCTGCTTAGCTCACTGACCTCTTATAAGCTGCTTCCCATTTAGTTTCTTGGCATCTTGTCCTGAACGCATGTAGCTTAGCAGTAAGCAAATGTTTCAGTAAGAAATGACAGAAAGACTTTCCCACCCTCTTGAATACGGGCCCTTCAAGTCCCTCACACTTTGAAAACCCCAAACTCCTACCTGTCTCCCGAGCTCAGTGAGACTGTGGAAAGCCCAGACCTCTGATTTCTCTTCAGCTTCTATTATGTTGCTCTGAGAATAAGCAGAAGACTCAAGGGGGGAAAACTAAGGTGAATGAGGGACTCATCTCAATTGTCTTCCCCCTGGGATCTTAACCTTACTATGTTTTTTCTACTTGGTTGTTTGATGATGACTTTAAACCAGCTTTTAATAATTTCCCACATTTAATAATTATTTTTGATAGTAGAATTAGACCAGTTCTATCTAATACAAGCAGACACAAAATTTCTCCATGTTAACCAGTTTTCGAGGAACTTCTTGCTAAATTTTAAGCGTGCCTGGTACACTCACAGTGATCAAAAAATATTTTCAATGATCATTTTGTGGTATTCATGAAAGAAGCGAACCAAAAGTATCAACTTCCCAGGAGACAGCCATGAACATAATCCATCAGAGCCGTCATAACCAGTACTAACTGGTTTCCACATCAACAGTCTCAAAAGAAAAGTAATTGGTTGATAAAACAGAGAATCAGTTTTACTACCTTTACGCTATTCAATATCAAAAAATTCTTGAAAGAGCACAAAGGAAAATCTTTTATTACTCATTGACCTTACTAATACCAATATAAATGTCTTTAGCTTCAACATGGTAGCTTCCATTATTTATAGTTATATGTACTTTTAATCTGGGTTTGAGTCAACTTAAAAGATTCACATTAAAATCTTTGTATTGGCCAGACACAGTGGCTCATACCTGTGATCCCAGACCTTTGGGAGGCTGAGTCAGGAAGATCACTTGAGGCCAGAAGTTCAAGACCAACCTGGGCAACATAGCAAAACCCAACCTCTACCAAAAAAAAAATGATAAATTAAAAATAAAATTAGCCAAGTGTGGTGGCATGCACCTGTAGTCCTAGCTACTTGGAAGGCTGAGGGGCCGAAGCAATGCTTGAACCCAGGAGTTCAAAGCTACAGTGAGCCATGATTGCATTGATTGTAACAGAGCAAGAACCAGTCTCTAATAAAAAGAAATAAATTTAAAAAGCTTTCTATTTATCTGAGTTGGTTAGCACTATTATACATAAGAACCAATAAAACTACTATTTAGTCATGAACAAAAAATTATTCTTTCACTAGTTAACTTTAAAGAAGAAAGCATAATTATGTAATGGAGGATTTAGTAACTGACAGCCAATAACCTGCAACCTCAACTGGCTTTATCCTTTATCACCCAGTCTACACAATATTGCACTCGTGATGTTTTATAAAGATATAAAAAAGGACAAGATCCCCTACCCCTTTTGTGCGGTCAGTACACAGCCCTTTTTAAAAGGGCACACATGCACAAGTGTATATGCGGAGATGTGTGTATACACCAATATACATACGAACCAACTCTTTTTCATATAATCTCTTAATAAGTAACCTACATGTCCAATAGAAAGCACTTATTTCATGCTAGTTCCTTCTAATTTGGCCTGCACCAAAATTGCTCAGAAGTTATGGTAATATGTTCAACCAAGGACTCAGAACATACGGTGATGAATTATCTATTAGCCCTTTACTAAAAGGGGTACTTTCCCAACTGAGAAGTATCTGTATAACATGTACATTTTAATATCACTGATGAGAGTGAAAGGAGGGAAACAAACAAGGAGACAGAAAGCAGAGAAAAGTAAAATAATGCTTCAAAAGAGGTTTTTGGTTTTGTGTTTTGTTTTTTTTTGGTAGACTCACCCTGTGTGGTTGTCTTGAAAATTTTATCATCCATCTGAATAATACTGTCTTGTGCTGGTTTCTGATAGGCCTTGTTGATTACAGTCTCCTTCACTGGGTCAAATATTTTGAATGAAGAAGAGAGATAGAGTGTTTCTACAGAGGCCTGGTTATGGAAAGTAGAATCTGGCTGTGGTATCCTTAAGTTGGGGCTGATAAACTCCTCTTTACTTGACGACCAATATGCTGGTAAAATTGTCAATGTTTTAAGACCTTCTGCAGCTGATTGCTTTTCTAAAGGTGTTTCCAAGAGGTTTTCTGTTACAGTATTTGTAAGGGTACCATCTGATCTCTTGTCCAAACTCACATCTGTCTGCAGAGATGGACTATTTCCTGAGAGAGTAGGCACAGCATCTATAATATCACAAATGAGAACTATAATCAAAAAATAAAACTGAAAATATTCTATTTCAGATCTGTTGCAATTTTAATAAATAGGATTTCTTAATGTCATAACAGAATTCTTTCCTATTTAGCCCTCTGCTTTCTTACTATGCTTCTATATTCTGCCTATTTAAAGTACACCCAGGCTATAATTGACGACTTAGTCATTTTGGTAGCTGCCTTCTCCCTCTCTCCTCACTGAAGCACAAAGCAAGGAAAGCTTCAAATAACTTGTCTTTAAATATTTCTCCCTTCACCCACTTATCTGTCGCTGAAACCACCATATTTTTAGTACTTTCCAAGTTTCATCTTTTTTACAAGATAAACTAGGGAAAATATGCTACATCATACTGGTCTGTCCCTACAGAACCCTTAGCTAC
>NW_016107485.1:3698152-3720145 GCF_001604975.1 Cebus imitator | reverse complement strand
TTCCACTCAGTTCCTATATACAAGGTACATTAAAGAAACTCAGTGCTTTAGGTAGCAGCTTAATTTTAACAAATGCTTTGTCTGTGTGGAAGAAAGAAAACAATCTTCCAGAGCTGCCCTGTAAATTCCACTGGGTTGGAGATCTTTGTCCATTCTAGTGGTTAATATCTCTCAAGTACCTAGAAGAGTCCCTCGAATATAACAGACCGTATTTATTACAAACAGAAGACACTGATGGAATTTTAAAAAACAGAATTAAGGTGGGCCTGATCTAGGAATGTCTGCTGAATCTATGCATTGTAGACCTGGTCCAAGTTTCTGCCCTGTAACAGCTCCATCTGAACCAGGATATGAAAAGAAAGACTGTCATCTTTATGAGGTTGTGTTCACGAAATGAGAAGCATAATGAGGTAGAAGAGGGCCAAAGGAAGAGGGTATCTTTTGAAGCTCCCGAAAGAGAAGAGGACACAGAAACTGGGTGATTCACTATCGAGTGATTACACATCACAATGCATGTCATAAAATACTTCAGAATGCGCATTTATATGCCATCCTCATCACTTTAGGCTTTGAGTTATTAAAGAAAAGAAACTTTTCTTTGTCTCTAAAAACCTTCCTTTTCATTTTCATCCGCAGTTGGAGGTTAGCTTTAGCAAAAAAGCTGCTGGTATATAACACAGAATTAGACAGTTCAAGAAACTTATATTGCTAGCTCCACCAGAAATTCCATTTTTCCTGCATCCTCTCATCTTTTAAAACTCATCTCTCATCTTTTAAAACTCAATTCAAGTATCACTTTCTCTTTAAGGCTTGCCCTGACCTTCTTTCCTCACCTTATCCCATTGTCTATCTTCACATGTCCTGTTTGAAGCTCTGTGAGTAATTATAACACTTCAAATCTCATTTATTACAAGTCCTGACCCCTACCTGACTAAAGTCTCCTTGAGGAGACCTTACAAGGAGTCATCTTCGTGTCCCAGCACCTCACAGTGCCATTCCCAGAGGACAGATTCCATGAACGCTCATTGGGTGCAAGGGAAACTGAAGCACAAAGATAAAAGAAAAAGGAATGCCTTCATTTTTCTTAACTGAATATAGTTTAACTGCTTAATAATGATTAAAGGAAATAGGTAGATGAAAAGAACCTCTCATAAAATATCCCTAATTTGCATATAACCGAATTGTATTTACATGATTGAAAGTCTGTTAAACATACTAATATAAGCCAGGCGCAGTGCCTGTAGTCCCAGCTGTTGGGACGCTGAGGTGGGAAAATCACTTGAGCCCAGGAGTTTGAGACCAGGCTGGGCAACACTGTGAAACCCCATTTCTATAAAAAAACAAAAACAAAACCCAAATGAATATGTTTCTAGTAGAATACTAGATTACTAGATTCATGGTTTTTCAAAGTAACTGTATATATCACCACGTTTACATCAAAGCATTCCTTAAAAGTGAATTTTAGTTAAATATTTTTCCACTGACTTTCATTTTACATGTAAGAAAAACAGGACAAAAATGTCTTGCTCTATATGTAACAAGATCATCTTAACATGTAGCAATACTAAACTAGGACATTTCAGAATGACCAGAACTTTCTGATGAAAATATTCACGACACTTAATCTAAATCTCAAAATTGGGATGCAAAAAATTGCCTATATGGCTGCCATTTTAAGGTTTAGTACAAAAGTTTAAAATTAAACAAATAAATCCTTAAAATTCAATGAAGCAAACCAGACAGAAGTCATTCCATTTCTATCTACCGCCTTTCTGAATAGCCAGGAAGAACAGGCTGCAATCTTTTGGTTGCTTGGACTTTTGCTAAACTTGCTAACTTTTTAAATGAATCAAATACTCTGACCTAGAAGAAGAAACCAAAGGAAAAATAATGATTTTAAATGCATAGTACATTATTTCAAAGAGAAAAATGTTTACTTACACAGAAAGCGACAGTCCTGAAGATTCTAGAAAGCAAGTTGTACCAGAATTTTCTTCCATTAGCCTTTGTCCACGCCTGCTGTCTATGCAAGGTGCCAAATTAATTCTCTCCAATTCAATCACTACTTTATATTTTATATTGGAAAATCCTTCAAAAACTCCCTCCTCTGTCAGCAACAAAGTCCAAATTCCTTGGGGTTCAAAGGCCCTCCATTGCTTTCTTTCTATTGCGACTCAACAGGAAACAAACCCTCCATCAGGCCATTCTCTCACTCCATATGCCACATGCATTCAGGTCCCTTTAGCTTCATTCTCCATGTTAACGCGGGGCTCTTGACCATCACCACTGATTTCCCACCCTGCACTCCGACACTGGAATACCCTCCTCTTCTCCACCTATTTAAATCCTATTAAACCCTACTATTCCTCAAATAATTACTACTTCTGGAAGCTATTTCCAATCATGCCTACCACTCTATCTTAATCCTTCCCTTTTCTGAGGTAATATTTCTATAAACTCATTTTTCACAAGTATATGCTATTTAGTGCCTATCATGTATTAATATTAAGTTCCTGCATTTTGCCTTTATAACCTGCATCATGCTTGTGCATATAGGAGGTGTACAAATGCTTGTTAAGCTATATCTTAATTTATAAATTATTTAACATCAACTTTATATGTTGATTTTGTGTGTAACATTGTATACTGTATTTGAAGCCTAAAAATAGGAATGGTCAATCATTGTTGAAATAATCGTTAATACCTCCTGTTTGCACCGGACTGTGTTGGACTCAGGAGACATGCATAAGTGGAAGTCACAGCTCTAATGTCAATGAACTTGAGATCAAGTATGCATTACGTATACATAGATAGATATACACACACATACTTGTGTATATGTACACATATACACACGGTATATGTATGAGAAACACGTAAAAATAATAAGTTACCAGTTCAGTTTCACAGTGTCTAGAAAATTGTAACTTCCCAATAAATGAACGAACATGAATATATTTGCTCAACAGCAATTTGAACACATTTTAGTTTGAATACCCCAAAAAGCATATTTGGATGCAAGTAATTTGGCCAGTGAATTGAAGAAGTACAAATGAGGGACTGGGAGAGTTAAAGAAGAATCAAAAGTCAATGGAGAGTCTATTAATGAGCAAGTTACAGTTGTGGGAAAATGCGGGCCAGTCCTGCTGGGTGCTTCAGAATTGTCCTACTAGGGATGAGAAGGTGGAATATTTTTTCAATGACTTATCCTCACCTGTTGAGGGTCGACCCTGGGCATTAAATCCCTGCAACTTCCAGGCTGCCCTGCACTTAGGATGAACACGTCTAAGGGCCCCAGAGAAAGCTCCTGGGTGGAAAAGAGAGATACAGGTACTCTCAGTGTATATGGGAACTGGTCACCAAGGCTGCAGTAGTATTCAGAGGAAGGCCAAGAGAATACGGGGTGGGGGATCAACAGTACCAGCTACAAAATGTAATCACTATTCCCTCCTTCCTCAAAACCCACCAAAATGACAGAAGTGGAATAAAAAGGCATCAACCAGAAGGAGAAATAGAAGAGAGGACAACAAAATATAAAAAATGTAAGCAAATTTTTTGGAAAGGAAATGTCTGTGGAGGAGTAGAAGCAGCAAAACCTAAATGCCTGTAGAGGGGAAAGCCAACATGATGGAAACCAATTCTCACAAAGTAACTCCAGAAAGTTTTAGGATTTGGGGACTGGGTATCGTGGAGGTCTGAGAACTTTGTCGCTTTCTTTTAGGGAGAACATCTTCTTTCTAAGATAGTTGTATCTTGTTAGGTAGAAAAAGAGGGCTGTTTTTGTTGCTTGGAAATTCAAGTATGTGTAGAATGTGTATGATGCTGAGTAGGCAATGGATGGGCGGTGGCAGCCGCCGAGCTACTGGGTCAGCCTCACACTCACACCCTCCTATACTCTCGCTTTGTGATACTGGAGCTGGGACATCACATACCATGTTTATACTTTGCCAGTTAGCTTTTTGTTAGGTTCTGCCCACAAGAGGTGCTAGAGGGAGATTGGAAGGTTAGAGCAGGAAGAGAGGAGTTGCTCTTTCCTGTTTGTCCTCTGCTCCTGACGACAATACCCTGGCAATGCTTCCCCACTCCATCAGTGGAGAAGATGGAAAGAATGTATTCTTTCCAGTTTGCGGTTTTCAATACTTGTAGAAGCAGCCCTATCATGCTCTGTTAATAACATTAGCACCAGCCAGCCAGCACCCCTCCTAAGAGGCCTGGGTCACTACCCCAGAGAGCCCCTTCACCAAGCTTCTAAATTTTAATACCTCCTCCAGCATTAGGGCTGGTGACTTGTCCCTGCAGTTTCTACCTTCATGATATCTTGGTACAGGCTGAGTATCCCTTATCTGAAATGCTTGGGACCAGAAGTGTTTTGGATTTTGGACTTTTTCAGACTTTGGAATATTTAAATTATACTACTAGCTGACCATCCCTAATCTGAAATTCCAGATCTGAAATGCTCCACTTAGTGTTTCTTTGAGCATGACATTTGAACATCATGTAGTGCTAAAAAAATTTTGGAGCATTTTGGATTTTCAGATTAGGTGTGCTTAACCTGTACTCTTTTTTTGCCTTTTTGGTTTTTAATACTTAACGTTTTTATATTACATTCTCTCTACTGTATCGTATTTTTGTAATAATGGCAGAGGAGTTTCAAGTGGACCAACTCTCTTGTAGATAACAGCCAAAAAATTAGGAAATATAAAGACTGTTAATTTTTTATAAATAAAATATATGTAACTGTTTAGAAAAATGTAACAATATGTGTGGTGTGTGGTAACAAATGTAAATATCGTTTATATGACTATCGCAGCAGTCCCCAAGTTTTTGGCACCAGGGACTGGCTTTCTGGAAGACAATTTTTCCACAGAACAGGGTGTGGGGGGATGGTTTTGGGAGGAAACTGTTTTACCTCAGATCATGCATCATTAGGTTCTCATAAAGAGCGTGCAACCTAGATCCCTCGCATGCGCAGTTCATAATAGGGTGCTCCTATGAGAATCTAGTGCCGCTGCTGATCTGACAGGAGGTGAAACTCAGGTGGTCATTCTAGCTCACCTGCTTCTCATCTCCTACTGTGAGGCCCAGTTCCTAACAGGACACAGACTGGAACCAGGCCAAGGCCCAGGGGTTGGGGATCCCTGGACTATAGCATAAATGATGAGATGGTAAACATGGTTGCAATATTCTTATATATTACATGCAGTGGTGATACAATATTAACTCTAAATAGACTGTGAATACTTAATGGTGTATAATTTAATCCCTAGGTATAACTACCAAGGCTAATAGATAAAGTGGAATTTGAAAAATTATTGAATTAGCTCAAAAGACGGAAGGTAGGTAGGAACAGAGGAACAAAACACAGATGAAACAAGGAGAAAGTAATAGAAAAAATAATAGATGTAAAGTCAGTCATTTCAGTAATCACAGTAAATGCAATTAACAGGCACAAATTTTCAGACTGGAAAAAAAGATCTAATTATATACTGTATACAAGAGACACCCTGTAAAAACAAAATATTGACAAATATTAAGTACAAGGATGTCTTAGACCCTATTATAAGCCCTGGAAATACAGGGGTAAACAAATTTATTATTTATAACTTCTTATATGTTTACAGGACTGTCACCTGTAGGGTACTGCAAACCCCTCAGCTCACAGATCCTGTTTAACTTGTTCAACCCTTAGGCAACTAGCAGAGTATACCTGCAGTCACCTGATAGCTGTGTGTTCAATGAATCATAAGCTGAATGACTTGGTCATTAAAAGAGACCTAACTGTAGAAAAAGGAGAACGTTTATTTAGTCCCTTTGATCCCAGAGATCAAGTGACTGCTCAGGATCACACAATGATTAAAGAGCAGAACTAGAACTAGAATCCCAGATTCCTGAATCCCAAGTCAATGTTGTTTACGAGGGCAATAAAAGAAGGAATAAAAAAGTATGGGAGAACCAGCTGCACCAGGTTTTTCTTTACTAACAATTCTAACAGCTTGATGTGTACATGTTCGTAACCGTAAAGCGACTCGATTTTCCCTCGGGCTCACTCCATTTGTCCCTGGTGCTGCTCTTGGAGATAAGGGACTGCGGGAAAGGGAACGGAGTCGAGTCAGCACCCAGCTGGCTTGTGTATCTGTGCTGCTTGCCTTCTCCCCAGAAGACAGCTTTGGGGTAGATGTTTTCTTGAATATATATAATGCAGCATTTGTGGAAACTTTTCCGAAGTCCGCAGGAACTTGCAGAGATTTGATGGAGAACTGCAATGAATACTGTCTTTTTTTTTTTTTTTTTTTTTTTTAAGGGGTGGGGAGGCAGGGTCTCATTCTGTCACCCAGGCTGGAGTGCAGTGGCGCAATCATGGCTTACAGCAGCCTGGCCCTCCCTGGCTACCACCTCAGCCTCTCAAGTCGCTAGGACCCCAGGCACATGCCACCACATCTAGGTTAATTTTTTTTTAATTAGTTGTAGAGACAAGGTCTTGCTATGTTGCCCAGGTAGTCTTGAACTCCTGGGCTCAAGTGATCTATCCACCTCAGCTTTCAAAAGTGCTGGGATTACTGGCACGAGCCACTACACCCAGCTGAATACTGTCTTTGTATGTTTGAACACAAACATGTAAGTGTATACTCTGTAAACACTAAACCAATTGTTTCATGAAGGCTTCTCAACCTTTTCTGGGAGAGAATTTCTCTGAATTCCACTGGAAAGGCTTTCTCTGAATTTCACTGAAAGACTTCCTGTCTTTCAGCTAGTGAGAGTTTAAGGAAAGGCAGAGAGGAATACCGGTGAATTAATGTGGTTGGCTTGCTTTATCTGCTTTCTCATTTTCTTTCCATTTGAACCTGAATGTCAAAGAGCTTTGTTCTTGAGAATCTATCCAGCTGACTCCTAGACAGGAAGCCCAGTAATGAATTATGAGACTATACCCAGTATTCTTTATCATACAGTGCTTTTATACCTGCCAATATACTTGATTGATGCAAAATAGGACTCTGACACATGAATCTCATAAAAGCTGGCTTGATTATTCCTGACAGCTATCTTTTGAGTATTCTTTAGTTCATTCCCTATGTAAGACATCAGGCTGCAAATTTAGACTATCATGAAAATGACCGAAGTAAGAAAAACAACAAAACACCTCCATGCTTTGAGCCTAAGGACAAAAGAGAATAGCTAAGCTGTTAAAGTAACTAAGAATATTTTTACCAGTTTGCAGATGATGATCAAATCTGTTGAAAGAGAACTTCAGATTTGCTTCTGAGTTAAGAGATTTTGTGTATAGATAGGAACATTCCACACTGCTACCTCTTTTTCATTTTGCAATAATCACACTGCCTTGTTTCAGGTATTACAATCACTGGTGTATTATTTTGTATTCATTATTGTGAATCTAGTAGTGGAGTTATATTCCAACAAAGTTATTGCTATGATCTTGCCCTTGTTCTGATACATAGTATCCAATTACAGCCACAAAGCAGAGAGCTGGCAAGCTCAACAAAAGATGGATGCCAAAATATGTCTTTCTGTAGTTAAAATATGTGTAACTGAAGGAGATTCTACTTTAGTAATTAAGTCAATCAGAGGAAATAGGATCTGAAGGTAACAATAAGGTCATTTTACTAAGAGGCCACAGTTATAAATTATTAATATAGAGGGAGGATTTAAATTGCTTATTAAATTCATTGCTTTAAAAGACAAGGCATTAAATTGAAATGAATATTAAATGTGCAACTTAAATAACATGCTTGACATGAAAATTTTCATATATTTTTTTCTTACAGTACATGCATAAAACCTTAAATAATCATAACAAGTTAGAATAGCAATAATATCCCTATGATGTGACTGTGTGTGTATACACAGTTGTACGTCCTGAGAATTTCATCATATACCGTTACATATAATTGTAGTCTATATTATACTCAAGGATTAAAATAAGAAAACACATTTTTAAAACACAGCCATGAAATATGGCAAGTATGTTTACTACTACCTCAATATAAATGTGATATAATGGTTTAATTTCTCATGGATGAATACAGAGCAGGACACACGAAAAGGTGTGTTTTTTTCATGTAACTTGCTGCTTCTATAAAGGTACCTTTTTAAAAAATAAATGCTTTAAGTGGGTCAGCTAAAGACTTTCATGCCATTAAAATGGATTATAATGAATGGATTATAAAACAGGTACAGGGTGCTCATTATTAAATTTTATACCATAGTTAAGGTTCCACCAATTATAAAAACCACAATTTCCCTTAATAGATTATAGTTATAGAAATGAAAGCTGAAAATGTCTTTGTGAAGCTGGCGATCCTTATCTATTGCAGCGCTTCCTGTCAGCTAGTGAGAGTTTAAACAGAACCTGCTCTCTGGCATCTGGATGCTCTCCCTGCTCTATAGAACACGCCAGGCTGAACAAGATGAGCAGGTGCATGGGGACACAAGAGTGTGTGACCATCAGGCCAACCCCTAAAATGACAATAAAACCCTACAGGTGATTATAGAAGAGTAAAAATTTAAGCTAAATTGGGTCAGAGGTTTAATTCTGACATGAATTAAATTTATGAAATGCTTGAAATCGTGCCTGGCACATAGTAATCTCTAGTCATGGTTACTGGTATCATGAAACAGTCTGGAGAAGTGAGATTACAAGGAGCTCCTGCCATGGCCCTGACTTAAAGTGAATGAGAATGTGAACACACCAGGTGCTTTTCCTTCCCCAGTGTCTACTCTTGTATTTACGAACTGCAAGCCTGATGCATTCTCTTGAACCTGCCAATGCTTGGAAGCGGGGTATTTGAGATCAAGAAAACTAGTATACTATGTAAATAGGACAGTGATATGAAGAACTATAACTCTTAGACATATTCCCTATTAAATAGACCACTAATACACTTTTAAACTTCAACACACAGTTAAAATTAGTGTCTGCAACACTGAAACAAAGCTTTAAATATCATTTAGGTCATAAATTCAGATAAAATATTATTTCTTGTGAAACATAAATGTTCTATTATTCAAAATAAAAAAGACACCTACTAAAACCTTAAATATTACAGTATACCAGAGAACATGCCCCTTTGGAAATACCTTACTGAATACCTAAGATGACAAATACCATTTCTCTTCTCCCAGACAGAGGCAGTTGTATGGTCCTTGTTCTTACAGCTCTTTGCTTATATTTTTATAATATGGCTTGCAAGACTATATTATAATTTAGCTACTCGTGTTTCTCTTAGTCTTTTTTTTTTTTTTTTTTTTTTGTTTTTTTTTTTTTTTTTTTTTTTTTTTCTTTTTTGAGATGGAGTTTTGCTCTTGGTGCCCAAGCTGGAGTGCAATGGCGTGCTGTTGACTCACTGCAACCTCCGGCTCCAGGGTTCAAGCAATTCTCTGGCCTCAGCCTCCTGAGTAGCTGGGATTATAGGTGTGCACCACCACGCCTGGCTAATTTTTTGTATTTTTATTAGAAACAGGGTTTCACCATGTTGGTCAGGCTGGTCTTGAACTCCTGACCTCAGGTGATCCGTCCGCCTCGGCCTCCGAAAGTGCTGGGATTACAGGTGTGAGCCACTGTGATGGCCCCTCTCTTACTCTTCTTATTCCCATGTCTTCCACATATTTTCATTCATGTAACAAATATTTTGAGGACAAACTATGTACTACAAAAGTGCCCAAGAATACAAAAGCCAGAATAATCAGACCAGTGAAGTCTTTAAACCTTAAAAGTATTAAACACAGAAGATAAAATAACTACACATATACTTAATGTGGTTAGAGAAATAAAATATTTCTGAAAGATGTGCAAGGTATAAGCAATGATAAAAACAAAACCAAGCAGATTTGACAAAGATCCAAATAGAACTTCTAAAAATGAAAAATAACAACTGAAATTTTAAAATAAATTGGTGAAAAAAAAGGTGTAAAACCCACTGGCAAAATTAAGTACATGGACAAGCCAGAATACTCTAATACTGTAACTGTGTTGTGAAATCCGCTTCTGACTCTAATATCCCCAAAGACAAATCTATCAAAAACAATAATAGCTATAGCAACCTGCTAAGAGATGGGTAATATAAAATATATAAATTGAGAGAACCAAAATTCAAAATGTGTGTGGGGGGGATAAAGTTAAAGTGCAGAAGTTTTTTTTTTTTCATTTGTTTTCTTTGTTTCTATTATTCTTTTTGTGATCTAAAATAAGTTGTCATCTCTTTAACATAGCTCGCTATATCTATAAGATGGGGTTTTTTTTGGTAAGCCTTATGGTAACCACAAGGTAAAAACCTGTGATAGATTCACTTAAAATGAGAAGTAATGAATTAATACATACTACCAGAGAAAATCACTTAACCACAAAGGAAGATAGAAAGAAAGAAGTCACAAAAGAACCAGAAAGCAAGCAACAAAATAGAAGTAGTAAGTCCTTACTTAACAATAATAATACTGTGAGAGCTGGGCATGATAGCTCATGCCTAGAACTCCAAGACTTTGGGAGGCCAAGCCAGGTGAATCACTTGAGGTCAGGAGTTCGAGAGCAGCCTAACCAACATAGTGAAACTCTGTCTCTACTAAAAATACAAAAAAGATTAGTTGGGTGTTGTGGCATGCACCTGTAGTCCCAGCTACCCTGGAGGCTGGCCTCATAGAATGAATTTGGAAATATTCTCTCCTCTTCAGTTTTTTTGAAGATTTTGAGTAGAGTTGCTATTAGATCTTTGTAAAATGTTTATGATAGCAAAGACCTGGAACCAACCCAAATGCCCATCAATGACAGACTGGACAAAGAAAATGTGGCACATATACACCATGGAATACTATGCAGCCATAAAAAATGACGAGTTCGTGTCCTTTGTAGAGACAAGGATGAGTGAAGAAACCATCATTCTCAGCAAACTGACACAAGAACAGAAAACCAAACACTGCATGTTTTCACTCATAGGTGGGTGATGAACAATGGGAACACTTAGGCACAGGGAAGAGAACAACACTCACTGGGCTAGGTGGGGAGGGATGGAGGGGAGGGGAGGGACAGCAGGGGTGTGGGGAGGATGGGAAAGGATAATACCGGGAGAAATACCTGAAGGTAGGGGACGCTGGGGCTGGGGATGGAGACAGCAAACCACCATGGCATGTATGTACCTATGCAACAATCCTGCAGGATGCAGGATGTGCACATGTACTCCAGAGCCCAAAGTACAATAAAAAAGAAAAAAAAAGAAAACTACAGGTAAATATCACTAATGAATATAGATGCAAAAATTCTTAAGAAAATACTAGTAAACCCAATTCAGCAACACATTAAAAAGATCATTCACCATGATAAGTGAGGTTCATCTCAGGAATGTAAGGATGATTCAGCATACACAAATCAGTAAACATGATGCACCACATCAACAGAACCAAGAACAAAAACCGTATTATCATTTCAATCAATAGATGCAGAAAAAGTATTCAACAACATTTAACATCCTTGGAACATACTCAACATAATAAAGGCCATATATGACAAACCCACAGCTAACGTTGTACTGAACAGGGAAGAGTTGAAGGCCTTACCTCTAAGATCTGGAACAAGATAAGGATGCCTACTTTCACCACTTTTATTCAGTGTAGTATTGGAAGTCCTGGCCAGAGCAATTAGGTAACAGAAGAAATAAAGGGCATCCAAATTGGAAAGAAGTCAAATTAGCCTTGTTTGCAGATGACATGCTCTTATCCCAAAGACTCCACAAAAAAAATTGTTAGAGCTGATTAACAAATTTACTAACGCTGGAGGATGCAAAATCAACATACGCAATTCAGTAGCACGTCTATATGCTAACAATGAGCAATCTGAAAAAGAAATCATAAAAGCAACCCCATTTACAATAGCTACAAGGAATATAACATACCTAGGAATAAATTTAACTAAAAAGTAAAAGATTTATATAAGAAAAACCATAAAGCACTGATGAAAGAAATTGAAGAGGACATAAATTGGAAAGATTTTTCAATGCTCAATGACAATAGTACCAAAAGCAATGTACGGATTCAATGAAATCCCTATCAAAATACCAATGACATTCTTCACAGAAGTAGGAAAAGAATCCTAAAATTTATATGGCATCACAAGAGACCCTGAATAGCCAAAGAAGTCCTGAGAAAAAAAAGAATAAAGCTGAAGGCATCACACTGCCTCACTTCAAAATTTATTACAAAACTAGAGTAACCAAATCAATGTGAATAAAAAACCAGATGCACAGACCAATGGAACAGAAGAGAGAACCCAGATATAAATCCACATATTTACAGCCGGCTCATTTTTGGCTGTAAAATGTGCCAGGAACACACAATGGGGAGAGGACAGTTTCTCTTCAATAAGCGGTGCTGGGAAAACTGGATAATTATTGGAAAAGAATGAAATTAGATCCCTATCTCTCACCACACACAAAAATCGAATGGAAATGGATTGAGGACTTAAGTCTAAGTTCTGAAATTATGAAACTACTGAGGAAAACACAGGGGAAACACTCTAGGACATGGGCCTGGGCAAAGATGTTTTGTGTTAAGACCTCAAAAGCACAGGCAAGCAAAGCAAATACAGACAGATAGGATCACATCAAGCTAGAAAGCTTCTGCACAGCAAAGGAAACAGCGAAATGAAGAGGCAACCCACAGAATGAGGCAAAATATTTGCAAACTACTCATCTGACAAGGGATTAATAACCAGAATATATTATGAGCTCAAACAACTCATTAGCAAAAAAAAACTGATTAAAAATGGGCAAAAGATCTGAATAAACATTTCTCAAACGAAGACGTACAAATGCCCAACAGGTATATGAAAAAAAGTTCAACATCACTAAACATTTGAGAAATGTAAGTCAAAACTACAATAAGATACAAGCTCACCCCAGGTAAAATGGCTTTTATCCAAAACAGGCAATAATGAATGCTAGTGAGAATGTAGAGAAACAGCATCTGTCATATACTGTTGGTGGGAATGTAAAATAGTACAGCCACTATGGAGAACAGTATGGAGGTTCCTCAACAAATTAAAAACAAATCTACCATATGGTCCAGCAATTCTACCACTGGGTACATAACCGAAAGAAAGGAAATCAATACATCAAAATGATATCTGCATGCCCATGTTAATTGCAGCACTATTCACAACAGCCAACATATAGAATCAACCCAAGAGCCTACCAATGATGAATCAATAAAGAAAATGTGCTGTGTGTGTGTACATATATATGTATATAAGCACACACACACACATACACAATAGAATATTCAGCCATAAAGGAGAATGAAATCTTGTCATTTGCAGCAACATGGATGGAATTGTAGGTCATTGTTTTACTTCAAATAAGCCAGGTACAGAAACACAAATATCTCATGTTCTCACTCATATGTGGGAACTAAAAAAGTGGATCTCGTGAAGATGGAGAGTAGAGTGGAAGTTGCCAGGGCAGGGAAGGGTAGAGGGGGGATGCAGGGACATTGATTAATGGGTACGAATATGTACGGTTTGATAGAATAAATAAGACCTCATGTTATATAGATCAGTAGACTGACTATAATTTACAATAATCTATTGTATATTTCAAAATAACTAGAAGAAAAGAATTCAAATGGTTCTAGCATAAAGGAAAGTATTTGAGGTTATGGATATCCCAAGTACCCTGATTTGATTTTTACAAATTATATAAATGTATCAAATTATCACATGTGCCTTGAAACTATGCACATTTATTATGTATCAATTAAAAAATAAAATGGTTGATTGAAACAGCAGATTAACCCCAGTTGAAGAGGAAATTGTGAACTGAAAGATAGGAACAAAGAAATGATTCAAGAGTACAGCACAGAGCTCAAAGAGAAAATATGGAAGTCGGATTAGAAATGCTGATGGAGTGAGGTCTAACACCACATGTAATCAGAGTGCCACACTCCACAAGTCGGAATGCCTGCCCTATTCCACGTCAGCCACTCCGTACTTGAAAGGTTCCCCGACATATCCGGTGCCATCTCACCTCTGTGCTTTCAAGCTGGCTGCTCTCTTTTCTTTCTTTCCCTTCCCTTACCTGGAAGTCGACTTTGATCTGCTTTGATCTTGCCTCACACCCTCTGAGCTCAGCTCCTCTAGGGTGTTGGAACAGAGGGTGGAGAGCAAGAGAGACAACTCGCTCTCTTTTTCATCTGGCCACGGTTATAGTCACCTTTGTGTTGGCTGTTGCTGCGTCTTTGGCTAATGTAGCCATCCATGCCGTCTGCATGGCGGGTCCAAATGCTGGCCTTCTCATATAAATGTGACAGTTTTTTAGGGTTCCTTGGAAAGTCTCCTAACTTCCCAGTTCCCAAATGTGACACATCCAAGCCTGGTTCAACTAATTCAACTTATTCCAACTCCCTCCCCAATTTTCAATCTTTGCATCTAGCAACTTGGGACTGGGTGACTGACCACTGCTGGAGGAAATTCACATCATTTCGCGGTATCTTAAGTTATCTGGGGCCTCAGGAGTGCCCATAAATCCTTTGGCTCAGCCTTGGTTCTTTGATTTCTCTCAAAGACAGCTCGAAACCCTCTCTGCTCATCTCAACTACTTTTGTCAACTTGACCTTTCCCTCTTCACTCTTAGTAGATGACCTTCTTTCCTATTTATCAAGAAAAGAGAGGCTTTTAAACCGATCCACTTCAGTTTCTCATCCTCCTGCTTATAAACTGAACCACGTCCACAGAATTCCTTCCCTTCAGACCTGAGGTTCAGAAACCTCCTTTCTACCCAGGCCTGTCCTGCCATCTGTCACAGAAACACCCACTTAAGTCCGTTCTATTCTGTCTTCAACTTTTTCTCGTTAGCTTTCTCCCTGCAGCTCACAGAGGTGCCTAGTCTCTTTCATTTTTTCCCATCTTTATTAAGGTACATGTTTACAGTGTGCAATGTGACGTTTTGATCATATACACATTGATTGAGAAGTGATTAAATCCACGTAATTAATATCTACCACCTCATAAGCTTATCATTTTTGGTGAACATTTAAGATCTACCCTCTTAGCAATTTTCAGGTGTTACAATATATTTTTACTTTCAAGTACAGAGTGGCTGACGTGGAATGGGGCAGGTATTCTGACTTGGAGGAGAGCTGGCACTCTGATTACATGTGATGTTAGACCTCACTCCATCAGCATTTCTCTTAATCTGACTTCCATATTTTCTCTCTCTTTGATCTCTGTGCTATATTTTTGGATAATTTCTTTGCACCTATCTTTCAGTTCAGCTGTACAATAGATCTCTAGAACTTATTAATCTGAAGTGAAACTTGATCACCATCTCTCCAATCCCCTCAGCACCCAGCCCCTGGCAACTACCATGCTCTTCTCTGCTTCTATGAGTTTGACTGTTTTAGATTCCACGCACAAGTTAGATCATGCAGTATTTGTCTTTCTGTGCCTGGCTTATTTCATTTGGCATAATGTATTCCAGGTTTATATATGTTGCCGCAAATGACAGGATTTCTTTTTGTAAAAGACTGAATACTATTCCATTATACACATGGGTGCGCACACATACATGCATATCTCATTTTATTGTGTTTCACAGATATTGAGTTTGTTTCTCAAAAAGCAAACTGAAGGTCTGCGACAACCCTGAATCTAGCAAGTCTGTTTGTGTCATCTTTCCAACAGTGTGTCACTTCATGTCTCTGTGTCATATTTTGGTAATTCCTACATTTCAAACTTTTCCACTATTATAATATCTGTCGTGGTGATGTGTGATCAGTGACCTTAGATTTTTCCATGGTAATCATTTTGGGGTACCATGAATCTCTCCCATATAAGACATTGAACTTAATCAATAAATGCTGTGTGTATTCTGATGGTTCCACTGACCAGCCATCCCTCATTGCTCTTCCTCCCCTCCAGCCTCCCTATTCCCTGAGACACAACAGTATTGAAATTCAGCCAGTTAATAATCCTCCGATGGCCTCTCAGTATTCAGGTGAAAGGGAGAGTCATGTATTCCTTGGGTTAAATTAAAAGAGAAAAACAATTAAGCTTAGTGAGGAAGGCATATAGAAAGCTGAGACAGGCTGAAAGCTAGGCCTTTTGTACCGAACCCTTAGCCAAGTGAATGCAAAGGAAGAGTTCCTGAAGGAAATTGAAAGTGCTACTCTAGGGAACACAAGAATGGTAAGAAAGTGAAACAGCCTTATTGTTGACATGGAAAAAGTTTGAGTGGTCTGAGTAGATCAAACCAGCCCCAACATTCCCGTAAGCCAAAGCCTAATCCAGAGCAAGGCCCTAGCTCTCTTCAATTCTATGAAGATTAAGAGAGATGAGGAAGCTGCAGAAGAAAAGTCTGAAGCTAGCAGAGGTTGGTTAGTGAGCTTTAAGGAAAGAAACCATCTCCCTAACATAAAAATACAAGGTGAAGCAGCAAGTGTGGATGTAGAAACTGTAGCAAAGTATCCAGAAGATTAGATAACTGATGATGGTGGCTACACTAAACAGATTTTCCATGTAGATGACACAGCCTTTTGTTGGAAAAAGATACAACTGGTGACTTTTAGTGGAAGCCAACTGTTCCTTTCCCATTCCAAAAATCCTAAGGCCCTTCAGATTCCTTTCAGAATACTACTGCTCATTGACAATGCACCTGGTCACCCAAGAGCTCTGATGGAGATGTACGAGATGAGTGTTGTTTTCATGCCTGCTAACACAGTGTTTATTCTTCAGCCCATGGATCAAAAAGTCATTTTGACTTTCAAGTCTTATTATTTAAGAAATACATTTTGTAAGGCTATAGCTGCCATAGAGAGTGGTTCCTCTGATGAATCTGGGCAAAATACATTAAAAACCTTCTGAAAAGAATTCACCATTCTAGATGTCATTAAGAACATTTGTGATTCATGGGAGATCAAATTGTTAACATTAACAGGAATTTGCAAGAAATGGATTCCAACCCTCCTGGATGACTTTAAGGGGTTCAAGACTTCACAGAGGAAGAAATTGCAGATATGGTGGAAATAGCAGCAGAACTAGAATTAGGAGTGGAGCCTGAAGATGTGACTGGACTGTGGCAATCTCATGATCTAATTTGAATGAATGAGGAGTTGCTTCTTACGGATGAGAAAAGAAAGTGGTTTTTGAGATGGAATCTATTAGTGAAGACGCTGTGAACATTGTTGCAATGTCATCAAGGGACTCAAAATATTACATAAATTTAGTTGATAAAGCACTGTCAGAGTTTGAGAGGATTGACCCCAATTTTGAAAGAAGTTCCACTGGGTGTGAAATGCTAGCAAACAGCATTGCATGCTACAGAGAAATATTTTGTGAAAGGAAGAGTCAACTGACGTGGCAAACTTCATCGTCTCATTTTTTTTAAATTGCCATAGCCCCACCCCCAACCTTCAGCAACCACCACCCTGATTGAGCAGCAGCATGAACATGGAGGAAAGACCCTCCACCAGCAAAGAGATTACAGCTCACTGAAGGCTCAGATGACTGTCAGCCTTTTTTAGCAACAAAGTGTTTTTAAATTAAGGAATGTACATTATGTTTTGCATATAATGCTACTGCACACTTAGTAGACTGCAGTATAGTGTAAACATAACTTCTACATGCACTGGGAAACCAAAAACTCGTGTGACTCACTTTATTGCAATGTTTGCTTTATTGTGGTGGTATGGAACGGAACCAATAGATCCAACGTATGCTTGTGTGTGTATACATCACATTTTCTTTATTCATCCACTGATGGACACTTAGATGGTTTCACATCTTCACTACTGTGAATAGTATTACACGAGCACAGTAGTGCACGTATTTCTTCAATACACCGATTTCAGTGCCTTTAGATAGATACACAGAAGTGGAATTGCTGGATCACATGGTAGTTCTATTTTTATCTCTTCCACTTTAAATACATAGGCCCTTTTCGTTGTTGTGTTTTATCTTTCTCTTGCTCACTTCACCAAATACACTGAAAAACAATTTCTCAGTTGAATTGTGTTTTTCTTCCTTAACTCCTCAAAACACCATAGTCTGCTTCCATTCCTACCTTTGAACTGAAGCTGCCCTCTGTTAGGCCATCACTGATGTTTTAACTGATAGCTCCAATGGAAAACTTTCAGTCCTTATACCTCAAGACATCTCTGTGGCATTTAGCACTGACTAATTCCTCTCTTCTCTCTTTACCCTTCATTTCTTACATTCATTCATTCAAAAGATATTAGGCGGTTTGTCGTATTAATCCAGGTACTAAATTATTCTGGGTACTCATTCTAGAACCATTACACTAGGTACTAAAAATACAACAGTGAACAAAAAGACAAAGTCTATTCCCTCTTAAAGCTGACATTACAGTGGAGGAAGAACAAATGTGAACAACTGAACAAGTATTTATATAAAAGAAGTTAGCAGGTGACAAGTTCTATGGAGGAAAACAAGGCAGTCAATGGGCATAGGGAGAGCTATGGAATGAGCAGGCTGGCGGGGAAGGGGCGGGGCAGTGTGACTGTTTTATATAGGGTGATCAGAGGCCTCACTGTTTAGGTGAGATTTGAACAGTAACCGAAAGGAGGTGAGAGAGAAAATCATGTGGACTAGTGGAGGGCCGAGTGTTTTATTTGGAGGGAAGAGCCACTGCAGAGACCCACAGGCAGGAAGGGGCTGGACACGTTCCAGAAACACCAACGGGTCGGAGATGGCTGTGGCTGAAGGTGCAGGAGGAGAAGAGGTGGGAGAAGAAGTCAGAAACACAGCTGAGTCAGATCAAAGATGTCCTTGTGTGAGATGGGAAGCCCCTGGGAGGTGCTTAAGCAAAGGAATGACATGGTATGTCTTCTTTTTTGTAAAATCACTTTGGCTTTTGTGTGAAGAGGGCTCCAGGGGCAAAGGGAGAAGCAGGGCCACAAGTTAGGCTGCTGCAATCACTCACGGAAGCAACAATGGCAGACAGGACCAAGGCAGCTGCAATGGAGGTATCTGATTCTGGACATCTTTTGAAGGTGGAGCTGATAGGGGAGAAAGAACTGAGTCAGGGATGACTCCCAGGTTTGGCTGGATGCACCTCTATTCCAGGTGGCTGTTTTTGACACCTTCCTCTCAGACCTCTCATGTCTTTCTGCTGAGGTCTTTCTGCTCTCCAGGCAGCTCTCCTGGACAAGATCCTTAGACAACCATGGCAGATCTCTCCTACATAACCCACATCTGCACAGCCCTTGCTTTGACCAACTTGGGGCACCGGCCAGTCTCAACTCTCCAGGCCTCTGTGGCTTCACCATCAAAGAGCTATTGGTCAGATCTTCTCTTTCCCAGGCTAGAATCAGACCCTGACGGCACTTCCAGGCATGAGTCGGGCACTGGTTCTTGATGTCTCCAATACCAGGGAAACCTATTTCAAAGTCTCTCTCACTGGGGTTGGAAGTAGCGAGTAGCAGTTTTCCCACTGCTTCCCCACAAGGGAGTTGGGTGAAGACTCGCAGCATGGTAATAGCTCCTTCCTAAGAAATCTCATTATCTACCTCCTCACTAGACTCTCCCTCTGCCACCACACTGTCCCTTTATATTTTCAAACTGGATGTGGGTGGGTGGGTATGTGTGTGTGCAGTGAGGGCAGGGCTCAAGAATTACGGGGCAGGTTTTCATCCATTTCCTTTAAAAATCTCCACATGGGAAAAAAAGCAAAAGAAAAATCTCCACATTAGGAAAAAAAATCTCCACATGTGGATTTGATATCCGATATATATTTTCTTAGCAGTACCCAAAGCAAAAAAGAGAAAGAAACCCATTTTAATATCCTAATACAGATAGATAGCCTGGTAGAGGCTACAGTTATATATTTTATAATTTTAAAGATATAAAGTCTAATATCTTTAGACTACATTTAGACTATATAAAATTATAATTTTATAAATATAATTTATAAAATTATATAGTTAATTATAATTTTAATATATAATTTGATATAGTCTAAATATATATACAGTCTAAAGATATTAGACTTTATATCTTTAAAATTATAGTTTTTTTTTTTTTTTTGAGACAGTCTTGCTCTGTCACCCATGCTGGAGGTGCAGTGGCATGATCTTGGCTCACTGCAACCTCTGCCTCCTGGGTTCAAGCAATTCTCATGCCTCAGCCTCCTGAGTAGCTGGGACTATAGGTGCATGCCACCATGCCTGGATGACTTTTTTTGTATTTTTATTAGAGATGGGGTTTTGCCATGATCTTATTATATGTAATTTTAAAATATTTTAACTTTCATTTGTTACATAGATAAGGTTTGTTATATCGATAAGCTCATGACTCGGGTTTGGTGTATAGACTTTTTCATCACACAAGTACTACACTCAGTTTTTTTTTTTTTTTTTTTCTGAACTTCTCCCTTCTCCCACCTTCCTCCCTCAGGTAGGCCCCAGTGTCTGTTCTTCCTTTCTGTCCATGTGTTCTCATTATTTACCTCCCACTTATAAGTGAGAGTATGTGGTATTTGGTTTTCTGTTCCTTCATTAGTTTGCGAAGAATAATGGTCTCCAGTTCCATCCATGTTCCTGCAAAGGACATGATCTCATTCCTTTTTTGGCTGCACAGTACTCCATGGTATATATGTACCACATTTTCTTTATCCAGTCAACTGTTGATGGGGATTTAGGTTGATTATGTGTCTTGTCTTTTGTGAAGAGTGCTGCAATGAACATACGTGTGCATGTGTCTTTATGGCAGAATGATTTATATATCTTTGGGTATATATCCAGTAGTGGGATTGCTGGGCCGAATGGTAGTTCTGTTTTCAGTGTTTTGAGGAATTGCCACACTGTCTTCCACAATGATTGGACTAATTTACACTCCTGTCCCACCTTCTGAGACTTTAGAATCCTGTAACTAATTTACTCTTCCCTCCTCAGTTACATGTTGTTACCTAGCATTTTAGTTCTTTTTCTAATACCACAAATTACATGTTATAATATTATTTCCTACAGAGTCTTGCTCTGTCACCAGGCTGGAGTGCAGTGGTGCGATCTCGGCTCACTGCAACCTCCACCTCCCAGGTTCAAGTGATTACCCTGCCTCAGCCTCCTGAGTAGCTGGGACTACAGGCATGCAACACCACGCCCAGCTAATTTTTTGTATTTTAGCACAGATGGGGTTTCGCCATGTTTGCCAGGATGGTCTCGATCTCCTGACCTCATGATCTGCCTGCCTCAGACTCCCAAAGTGCTGGGATTACAGGCATAAGCCAATGTGCCCAGCCTTGTTTTTAATTATCTTAAGTCTTATGATCACAAAATTGCAAATCTATGCTGATGGTATATCTCCTTTACCTGCTAATGAGTTGGCCAAAAAAGCACCATTACCTGCTAGGTGCAGTGGCTCACGCCCGTAATCTCAGCACTTTGGGAGGCTGAGGTGAGAGGACTGCCTGAGCCCAGGAGGTGCACTAGAGTCTTTCTCTACTGCAATTTCTCTATCTGGGCAGCAGGCAAGAAGAACCCATTGGGTAGTTACATCATTCTTTTTTGAATGGCCAGGTATTCCATTGTGTATATGTATTACATTTTCTTTGTCTAGTCATCTGTGATGGACAATTAGGTTGATTCCAAAGCTTTGCTATTGTGAATAACGCTTCAATAAACATGGGGGTACAGGTATCATTTTGATATAATGACTTTCTTGCTTTTGGATAAATACCCAGAAGAGGGTTTGCTGGATCATATAGTAGGCCTATTTTTAGTTTGCTGAGAAATCTCCATATTATTTTTCATAATGGCTGCACTAATTTACATTGCCACCAACGTGGTGAGGATTCCCCATTCTCTTCATCCTTGCCAGCATTAATTATTCCCTGCCTTTTCGATAAAAGCTATTTAAACTGAGGTGAGATGATTTCTCATTGTAGTTTTGATTTGCATTTCTCTGATGACAGTGATATTGACTATTTTTTTTTTCATATACCTTTTGGCCATTTATATGTCTTTTTTACTTTTTACTTTTTTTTT
>NW_016107485.1:3695488-3697892 GCF_001604975.1 Cebus imitator | reverse complement strand
TGTCTTCTCTTGAGAAGTGTCTAATCATGTCCTTTGCTCACTTTTTAATAGGATTATTAGTTTATTAGTTTTTTGTTTGTTTGTTTGTTTGTTTTTGCTGTTGAGTTCCTTGAATATTCTGGATCCTAGTCCCTTGTTAGATTAATAATTTGTAAGTATTTTCTCCCATTCAACGGGTTGTCTCTTCACTCTGTTGATTGTTTTCTTTGCTTTGTAGAAGCTTTTCAGTTTAATATAATATAATCCCTTTGGCTATTTTTGTTTTTGTTGCCTGTGCTTTTGAGGTCTTAGCCATAAAAGTTTTGCCTAGACAAATGTCTTGTGTTTCCCCTATGTTTTCTTCAAATAGTTTTATAATTTTGGGTCTTACATTTAGCTCTTTAGTCTGGGGTCTAGTTTCATCCTTCTGTATATGGAGATCTAATTTTCCATCACCATTTATTGAGGAGAGTGTCCATTCTCCAATGTATATTCTTGGCATCTTTGTTGAAAATCAGTTGGCTGTAAATATATGGATTTATTTCTGTGCTCTCTATCCTGTTCCATTGGTCCATGTGTCTGTTTTTATACCAATACCATGCTGTTTGGTTACTACAGCCTTGTAATATATTTTGAAGTCAGGTAGTATGATGTCTCTCCTGGTTTGTTCTCTTTGCTCAGGATCACTTTGGCTATTTGGACTCTTTCTTGGTTTCATGTGATTTTAGGATTGTTTTTTCCATTTCTGTAAAAAATGACATTGATATTTTGATAGAGATTGCACTGAATCTGTAAATTTGCTATGGATGCTATGATCATTTTAACATTTTTTTATTCTTCCCATCTATAAGCGTGGGATGTCTATTTGTTTGTGTTCTCTTCAACTTCTTTCATCAGTGTTTTCTAATTTGCCTTGTAGAGCTTTTTCACCTCCTTGGTTAAAATATTCCTAGGTATTTTATTTTATTTGTAACTATGGAAAATGGGATTATCTTCATGATTTCCTTTTTAGCTATTTCATTATTCATGTATATAAATGCTGCTGATTTTTTGTATGTTGATTTTGTATCCTGCAACTTTACAAAATTTGTTTATCAGATCTAAGAGTTTTTTTGGTAGAGGCTTTGGGTTTTTCTAAATGTAAGATCATCTGTGCAAAAAGGAGCAGTTTCACTTCTTTTCTAATTTGGATGCCTTTTATTTCTTTCTCTTGCCTAATTGCTTTGCCTGAGACTTCCAGTTCTATGCTGAATAGGAGTGGTTAAAGTGACATGCTTTTCTTGTTCCAGTTCTTAAAGGAAAAGCATTTACCTTTTCCCCATTCAGTATAATGTTGGCTGTGGGTTTGTCATATATGGCTTTTACTATGTTGGAGTATATTCCATCTATGCCTAGTTTGTTGAGAGTTTTTATCACGAAAGGTCGTTGGATTTTATCAAATGCTTTTTTGACATCTATTGATATAATAATATGGCTTTTGTATTTCATTCCACTGATGTGGTGTAGCATATTTATTGATTTGCATATACTGAATCACACTTGCATCCCTGGGATAAATTCTACTTGATCATGGTATATTGTCTTTTTAATGTGCTGTTGGATTGAGTTTGCAAGTATTTTGTCGAGGACTTTTACAACTATGTTCATCAGGTGTATTAGCCTACAGTTTTCTTTCTGTCCTGTCATTCTCTGGTTTTAGTATCATGGTAATGCTTGCCTCCTAGAATGAGTTAGGGAGAATTCCCTCCTCTTGAGTTTTTGGAATAGTTAGAGGAGAACTGGTATTAGTTCTTTGTAAGTTTGGTAGAATTTGGCAGTGAAGCCATCTGGTCCAGGGCTTTTCTGTATTAGAAGGCTTTTTTTTTTTGTTTTTTTGGTTTTTTTTTAGTTTTTCTTTTCAAGACAAGGTCTCACTTGGACATGCAGGCTGGAGTGCAGTGGTGTGATAGTGGCTCACTACAGTCTTGACCTTCTGGGCTCAAGCAATACTCCCATTTCAGCCTCCCAAGTAGCTGGGACCACAAGCATATGCCATCATGCCTGGCTAATTTTTTTTTCTTTAAGAAACAGGATCTTGCTATCTTGCCCAGGCTAATCTCAAACTCCTGGGCTCAACTGATCCTCCCAACTCAGCCTCCCAAAGTGCTAGGATTACAGGCATAAGACACCGTACCTGGCAGGAAGACTTTATTACTGATTCAATATTGTTACTCATTATTGGTGTGTTCATATTTTATACTTCTTCCTGATTCAGTCTTAGTAAGTTGTAAAGGTCCAGGAATGTACTCATTTCCTCCAGGTTTTTTCATTTATCAACATACAGTTGTTCATAATAGTCTCTTTTTTATTTCTGTGGTCTTAGTTGTTATGTCTCCTTTTTCATTTCTGATGTTATTTGGGTCTCCTTTTTTTTTTTTTTTTTTTT
>NW_016107485.1:3693651-3695423 GCF_001604975.1 Cebus imitator | reverse complement strand
TTTTCTTATTTAGTCTAGCTGGCAGTTTATTGGTTTTATTTATCTTTTCAAAGAACCAGCTTCGCATTTTGTTGACCCTTTGTATTTTTCAGTCTTTCATTTAGTTGTTCCCTGATCTTTATTATTTCTTTCCTTCTTCTAATTTTTGGGTTTGTTCTTCCTTTTCTAGTTCCTTGAGGTATGTCGTTAGATTGTTTGAAGTCTTTTTACTTTATTGATATGTGTTTACTGCTATAAACTTCCCTCTTACTACTGCTTTTGCTGTGTCCCATTAATTTTGATATGCTATCTTTCTTTCTTTCTTTTTTTTTTTCTTCCAGACAGGGTCTCGCTCTGCCACCCAGGCTGGAGTGCAATGGTGTGAACATGGCTCACTGCAGCCTAAACCTCCTAGGCTCAAGAAATCCTCCTGCCTCAGCCTCCTGTACTGTTGGGACCACCATGTCTAGCTTATGTATTTATTTATTTAGTAGAGATTGTGGAGGTGAGGGTCTCACTTTGTTACCCAGACTGATCTCAAATTCCTGGGCTCAAACAATTCCTTTGGCTTCCCAAAGTGCTGGATGATAGGAATGAGCCACCATGCCTGACTGGTATGTTGTATTTCTATTTTCGTTTGTGTCAGGAAAGTTTTAAGCTTCCTTCTTAATATCTTCATTCATTTAGTGGTCATTCAGGAGCATATTGTTTAATTTCCATTATTTGTAAAGTTTCCAAAGTTTGTTACTGATTTCTAGTTTTATTCCATCGTGATCTGAAATGCCATTTGGAACAATTTTGATTTTTAAAAATATGTTGAGATATGTGTGTGGCCTATTATCTGTTCTCTTCATGCTGATGAAAAGACTGTGTATTCTGCAACTGTTGGATAAAA
The DNA here is from genome assembly GCF_001604975.1 of Cebus imitator. NCBI lineage: Eukaryota > Metazoa > Chordata > Mammalia > Primates > Cebidae > Cebus > Cebus imitator. The sequence goes on along the minus strand of NW_016107485.1, from coordinate 3,694,549 downwards.
TGTTCTACAGATGTCTGTTAGGTCCATTTAGTCTAAAGTGTAGTTAAAATACAATGTTTCTTTTTGAGTTTCTGTCTAGATGATCTGTCTATTCCTGAGAGCAGGAGGTGTTAAAGTCACCAACTATTATTGGAGCCTATCTCTTCTTTAAGATTTAATAATATTTGCTTCATATATCTGGGTACTCTGGTGTTAGGTACATATATATTTAGAATTGTTGTATCCTCTTGCTCAACTAATCCCTTTATCATCATATAATGACCTTCTTTGTCTCTTTTTACTGTTTTTGACTTAAAGTCTGTTTATCTGATATAAGTATAGCTATTCCTGCTCAGTTTTGATTTCCATCTGCATGAAATATGTTTTTCCAGCCTTTTAAATCAGTATGTCTTAACAGGTAAAGTGAGTTTATCATAGGCAGCATATAGTTGGTTTTGGGGTTTAAAAAAAAATCCATTCATTAAGTCTATATCATTTAAGTGGAAATTTTAATTCCTTTACCTTAGAGGTTATTATTGACAATGTGAGGACTTATTCTTGTCTTTTTGTTAATTGTTTTCTGGTTGTTTTGTATATCCTCTGTTCCTTTCTCTCATTGTTTATCACTGTGGTTGGGTGGTTTTCTGTAGTGGTAACATTAGAGTCCTTTCTCTTCCTCATTTGCATGGTTTTCTATCAGTGAGTTTTATACTTTCATGTGTTTTCATGATGGTAAAAAATCAACCTTTTGCTTCCAGGTGTAGGACTTCCTTATATATTTCTTGTAGGAATGGTCTAGTGGTAATGAATTCCCTCAGTTTCTGTTTATTTGGGAAAGACTACTTCTACTTCATTTATGAAGGATAGCTTTGCTGGGTATAGTATCAAATCATATCATCACGTGCTTTTCAACATTAAT
>NW_016107485.1:3685577-3693607 GCF_001604975.1 Cebus imitator | reverse complement strand
TTTTTTTTTTTTTTTTTTTTTCTTTCAGGATTTGAATATATCAACCCATTCTCTCTTTGTCTGTAATGTTTCTGCTGATAAATCAGCTGTCGCTCTGATAGGAGTACCCTTGTATGTGACTAGATGCTTTGCCCTTGTTTTTAGAATTCTCTTTGTTTTTGATATTTGACAGCTTGGTTATAATGTGTCATGGAGAAGACCTTTTTGGGGTGTATCTATTTATGAAATTCTGAGCTTCCCGTATCTGAATGTCAAAATCTCTTAATAGAAAGTTTTCAGTTACTATTTTGTTAAATAGATTTTCTTCATCTTCTTTAACATCCCACAATACAAAATAAACATCTGTTGCAAAACCCTCTAAGGTACTTCTGGAGTGAATTTGTAGTACAATAGTGCTATCATATTACACACTTACAGACACACACACTCATACAAAGGGATACTACAAATATTTAGAAAGGAAAAAAGAATATTTGCATGAGCCTAATCAACCCATCAGAAACAAGCTTATTCATTGTCTACTTTGCCTAGTCCTCTAAAGCATCATGCACCAAGGATGTCCCTGGTGATGGAGGCCTTGCATCTCAAGCCTGTCAAGGGCTAAGTCTTAGGAGCTGGGGAGACCAGGGAGGGGCTGGTCATCCATCTATCCAACAAGTATTTCTTGAGCATCTACTATGAGCTAGCCACTGTTCTAGGTACTGAGCATTCTGTGAACAAAATAGACAAAAATTCTCCCTCTCATTCTGCTTTCATTCTGAGGGTGAAGAAGATTTCCATTTGTTTCCCAGTTGGGCCTGAAGAAGTAAGAAACTCTTCAGAATTCCTTCAGCCCTCTTCACCTCACAGCTAAAGGTTGGAAGAGTTAAGAACAGAAGTAGGAATTAGGAGGGTATGGGAAGGGAGTATCTGCATCAGCCACTCAAAGTCCCTTACTATGTGAGATGTGTGAGAGACTAGCAGTTCTTGGGCATTAGAGAATTAGCTGAGAGAGGGTGGCAGAAGTGAAAGGGCCTCAGGTTTGGGGCATGGAAGATGCAGAGTGCATGGCTTCACTGTGCTAAGCAGGGCAGTGCTGCTAATATCAATGAATGTGGGCAGAAACACAACTGGGCAATTAAAAACAGTGGGATCAATTTCCCCTTAGTGGAAGTCAGTGTGAAGAGATGTCCAGCAACCCAGGGACCAGATATTTCCCCCAACCCCAAAGCTATGATACCAAGCAGGTCCCCAGAACTTTGACGTCATCCTCAAGAGCAAGAGGGAGAAAATAGGAAATCCTGAATTGACTGAATTTAAGATGGAAGTGACTAAGAAAACAGAATAACCAAGGTTGTATTTTCTGCCGCCAGAAATTTTAGGTTTTTTTTTTGTTTGTTTGTTTGTTTTTGTTTTTTTTAATTACAGAAATATATAGCTACTTCTTTGGGCACACTTGAGGTCATGGCTTGAAAATATTGTGTCCACAATGGGGCATGAATAAGATGCCATCTTTCCTTTGGGGGGCTCTTTCAGCTACCAGATGGCCCTCTGTCATTTCTCCACCCACTTTTTCTACATCACCACTAAGACAGCCCCTCAGCCTGCTCTCTGCCTCTCAGCCTTTCCTCCTTCCCTCCACTACAACCTGCTAACTTCAGTGAATACCCCATCTAGAAACTCAGGGGAAATCAATGCTACACCGCTGAGTTCCCGCCACACCACAGAGCCTGGCTTCTGATCAGACTTGAAGTGGTATGAAAGGAAAAGCTTAATGAATAATATCTGGGCCAGGGCCAATGCCCGCATGCATTCCCTCACCATTTCCTTCAACATTATTTAAAATTCTATGTGTTTTGAGCACTTCCTCCTTTTCAATAGACTCTCTTTAGCTAACACAACAATCAAGTGTCAACTAGGGATGAGGAAAGTTCTACAGAATTTCAAAAGACAGCCCTGCTGGTAGGGAACTTTGCTGGTGAGCTTAGAGGACTCCCAGTGTGCTAGTCATGCTGTTCTTCTTTTAAAAAGCCATGATGAATCTTCTTTGAAGGCACTTCTAAAGTATATGCAAAAAATACAAAAAGCACTGAGAGGACGGCTGTGTTCAGTTGAGGGGCATTTCCAGTGACACTTATTCCACTAACAGACATTTAACGGGACACTTAATATGTGCTAAGCTCTGGATTAGAGGCAGAAACCAGAATGATGAACAAGACACAGCCCTTGCTCTCAAAAAATTACAGTCTCATTGGTTTGATGGTGGGGGAAATAAGAGGCAAGGACAAACCAGCAGAACTGGTGCTAGATCTGGGGCAGGCCCGGGTGTCCTCAGAGCCCAGACGAGGAGAGCGATAGCCCTGCCTTCAGAATGCCAGGGAAGGCTTCCCGGGAAAAGAGACATCTTAGCTAAGCCCCAACAATAGGCAAGATTCAGACAAATGAATAGGAATGGAGGATGGAGGCAAGGGGAGGGTTTTCCCTGCTGAGAAGTGTACAAAGCATGAGAGAATACGGTGTTTGGGGGAAGCAGTTCAGTGTACAAAGCTGGAATCTCAGAGGTTGGGGGAAGAAAGGAGGTTAAAGGTGAAGCTGCGGAGATGAGCAAAGGCCACTGTGGGAAGGAGCTTACCTGCCATGCTAAGCTGCTAGGACTTTATCCTAAGCGGGCTTCTTGGAATTGTGACTGATCAGAACTGCATTTTAGAAATGTCCTAAGTTTCTAACTCTGTTTCGACCCCTGATTGCTTCCCTAACTTGCTCGCCTCACCTCCAATCCTTTCTTTAGAATGCATTCCCAGTCATCTTCCTACAGCAAGGATCTGGCTGTATCATGTCCTTGCTTACAACACTTCAAAGGCTCCCCATTGTTTTTTGGACACAATAAAAACTCCTCAGCATGGCTTATCCTTCGTGCCACTTTGCCAGGGAAGCTCCAGGTTTGCATCTGTTATCCTGGTATAATTGTTCACTTTCACTCTCTAAAGTGGCCTGACTGAAAAGAAACATATGGCCACTGTACTGTGTCTGATTTTAGCCCAAAGGCTGGGAAACAATCATGGTCACCTTTACACATAAGACCTTGCTCGCCAATTCTGGGGCTCTCCTGCCATCCGCCTCATCCTAAGGTTCTGCCAAACTTCCTTCTGTTCTTCCAACCAGCCAAGTCTCTTGCCCCTCTTCTCCTGTTCCTCCCACCCCTGCCTCTCACACACTGTCCAGGCTGCCTGAGATTCTCTTCTCTCCTCATTTGGTTTGGCTCATTCTGGGTAGCAGGCAAAATAGTGTAGTGAACTGTTTTTCAAACTGTGGGTTGTGACCAATTAGTGGGTTGTGAAACAAATTTTGTGGGTCACATCTAATTTTTTTTTTAATTAAAATGACTAAGATAGATCAGAGTACACTGTCAAAAACATTGTTTTGTGAAATTCTTATTTCAGGGGTATGTATACCGGGTCATGACATAAAAGGCATTTCTGACTGTGGGTCACAGTTAAAAGGTTTGAAACACGTGTAAGCTCTGGGGTTACACCAGCAGCTTGGTCTAAACACTGCCACTTCCCAGTTCTGTGATTGAGGGCAAGTTTTTTTAAAATCTCTGGGTGGACTTTCCTCATCTGTCTTAGAAGATTGGTATGAAGATTAAATGAGTTTGAACATTTAAAAGTACTATCATCGCCCATCCCTCTGGTTCCAGCTTGGACATCACTTTCTCCAGAAAGCACCCCCAGCTATCCCGAGGCAGGGCTGGGTGCCTTCCTGCGCATGTCCGTGTCCTCTCCCTATCCTGGTACCTCATTTGTTTGATTAGATCTGTTAAGCCACTAGACTGGAAGCTGCATAAAGGCAGGAACTTGTTCACCAGTGACTACCTAGCGGCTGGCACAATGCTTAGTACACAGTAGGCATTTACTATATTTTTGTGGGATAAATAACTTATCCTTTGAAAGAAATACACAGGTGTTTCATTCAAATCGAAAGTCAACTTGGAACAGACACACTTGAGAGGTCACAGTCATTTTCATAAAGGGGTCACAGTCATTTTCATAAAGAGGTCACAGTCATTTTCATAAAGAATCTGTCAGTTTAGATTAGGCTTTGTTCTCCTAATTTGAACTGTCAAAGGGGTTGTATGATATTGTTATAATACATACGCTCATTAGTAATGGGAAAAGAGTTTAGGTTGGATGGCTTCTTGACCTAAAATTCATAAATAGTTCAAAAGTCAGTGTCTCTAAATCTGCTTTTAATCATCACAATAACGAAAAAAGTTGGCCACTGCAGATAAAGAAAAGAGGGCGTGTTTAAATGTACTTACCACCCTTCTGGTCTTTTAATTGACTTGTGCTGCAAGCAACTGTGGCTTTGTTTTATTAGTTCATTCATAACAATGAAAGCCTTTAATAGTCTCCTTTATGTCTGTTTTTCATGCACGAATCATGCTTTCCCATATTTTTTTAAGTAAAAAAGAGGGGGAAATTAAGATGAAAAGGTTTCATTGGATGTCTTAATGTCAACCACATGATACAGTTACTGTGTTGATAACCTCTCAAATTTGTGCAGTCAGTTGTACAATTTGAGGCACACTTTGCAATGCTCTGATGATTGATATAAAGACACTTTTAAGGAAATATGAAGGCATGCAGCAACTTCCCCCAAAATGGAGGACATTGTAAACACATCCAATTTACGGACAACACACAAAAGCGGTATGCAATGGCCTGAAAAGCAGCCTACATACCTAGAAGTGGCCAAAGGACATGGTCCAAAGTCCATGCTGTGTTAGTGGCAGATTCACTAAGATATCAGAGAGTGGTCTGGGCACTCCTGGGTCACATTATTCCTTTCCTAAGTCAGACAGACACACAGTTGCATAGTAAGTCAGATGCTGATAAGTGCCATAGAGTGAATGAGCAGGGAAGAAGGAGAAATGCCTTGGGAAGGTGTTGATTTTTGAATAAAATGTCCAGGAAATACTCCCTGAGACTGTAACATCTCAACAGGACGTGAAAAGAATGAGTGTGTGAGTGAAATGTGCCATGTGTGTAGGACTCAGAAAAAGGGCACTGCTCTGGCACACTGGAGGGGGAGTTTAAAAGCTCCGTGAGATGGGACTATTGGGATGGATCTATTACATGTAATTTGCTCAGCCACCTTTTAACTGCCTTGGAGGACACTCCTTTCACTAAGGCATTTAAAAAGCATACTTTGATGGGGCACCAGCATCTCTGAAGAGCTTGGCAGTGGTTGTCGTCTGCAGGCTGAGACAACCACAGGTAATGGATGATGCAATGGAACTGGATTTCCTGATCTCACTGGGAGTATTGGGGTTCTGGAGCAGTAAAAGCAGATAGCAGTGATTAACTCTTGGAGACAAGCTAGGCACAGTAATCATAGTAAACCACAGGGATGCTGTGGTTTCAGTTTTCTGTTTTTTGGTTTTTTTTCTTCCTGGATGTGTGGTGGTGGTTAAGAATCACAAGGCCTACGGAAAATAGACAGCACACTAAGGGAGCTTAATACGTAAAGATGGAAAACCTAACTACTGTCATTGCAGGAGATACATGGCCTCTTACCTAACTCCTAAACCTAGGCCTGTTCACAGAGCAAGAACCTCTTGAGGGCAGGCCGGAACCCTTGGAAAACGAATCCTGCAATGTAGCCACAGGAGTGTGTATAGTAAATCTTCCCCTAAGCCTTCCCTGGAGGCACCTGAAGCTATTCACAACAATGACTGTACTTAGAGAACTACTTCTTTGATATTGGCTCTGACCTAACATTAACTTCTGAAGATCCAACAATGCCACTGTAGTCTACTACAGTGGAACTTACAGAAACCAGGTAACACATGAAGTCTTGGCCTAAGATCTAACTCACACGGAATCCAGTTAAGCCACAGACCTACCTCTAGCTATTTCCATGGTCTCAGAATGTATGGTGAGAACAGATCTGCTTAGTAACCTGCAGAATCCTCCCACTGCTTCCACCGCCCACAGAGTTCAGGTTATTAGGGCATGAGAGGGACCAGGCAGAACCCCTATATCACCTCCCCACTAAAAATCTTTCTGGGGAAATTACAAAAATTAGTGCCACCATCAAAGATTTGAAAGTTGTAGGGGTAGTGATTCTTACCACATTCCAGTATAACTTGCCTGTTTTTCTGAAAAGTCACATGGACTCTAGAGGATGACTGTAGATTATTGCAAATATAATCAGGGGGTGATCCCAAGCATAGCTATTGTTCCAGCTGTGGGCTCTTCACTAGAGCAAATCAACACAGCCCCTGGCATCTAGTATATAGGTGCTGACCTAGAAACTTTCCTAAAATCCCTATTAATAAAGATAATGAGAAACGGTTAGCCTTCATGTGACAGGGAAAACAGTATACTGTCTTGCCTCACAGCTATGTCAACTCTGCCATGTCCTTCAATATAGGCAAGAGGGACCTTAATTTCCTTGATGTCTGTCCCACAGAGCAGCACACTAGCCATCACATTGATGATACGGTGCTAGGTGGACTTAAGCAGGAAGTAGTCAGCACTCTTGATGCTACAGGCATGTAGGAGGTGGGTGACAAGTCCTGGGAAAGTTCAAGGGAATGCCACGTCTGTGATTAGAGTATCTGCTGGTCTGCAGCATGTCAAGACATCCCGTCTAAAGTCAGAGACATGTTATTGCACCTTGAAATGCCCAACATAAGGAAAGAAACAGGGTAATCATGGGTGTCTCTGAACTTTGGAGGCCATGGGTGTGCTGCTGTCACTATTTACTGCCAGTTTTGAATGAGGACCAAAGCAAAAAAAAAGCCCTGCAGCAGGTCCAGGCCACTGGATAAGCTGTCCCGACACCTGTACTACATATCCTACAGAACCAATGGTAAGGGAAGTGCCTGAGGCAGACAGGTGATCAGTGGCACCACTGATAAGCACCAGTAGGAAAGTCACAGAGTGGGCTCCAAGGAGTGGACCCCTAGGGCTTTGGAGTAAGGTGCCTTCTTCTGCCTACACGTATTATCCACCTAAATAACAACACTTGACTTGCACCTTGGTCAAGACTGAATGCTTGACCACAGGACACCAAGTGACTATGTCCGCTCACGTAATGGGTGTTACCTGATCCATAGAAGAGGAAACTGAATGTACACAGCAGCATTCCACTGCTATGTCAAAATGGCATAGATGGAACCAGTTCGGAAGCCCATGGAAACAATGCAAGCAGGTGGCTCAGACTCCACGTTCCCACTCCTTACTGCCTCTCCCTCAACCTACGTCAATAGCTTCATGGAGAATTCTCTTGTCAGTCAAAAGGGTTAAGTATAGGATTGGTTTAAACATGAAATTAGCCAGGACTGCTAATACATCAAGCATGCCAGTGCTACCCAGAAGTGGGCAACTGCTCAACTACAGCCCCACTCGGAAGTGCTCCTGAAAGACTGCAGGAGGATCTTCCCAGTCAACAGCATTGGAAACAGTACACCTTCACACCGGACATCTTGGAAGACAAGATACCTAAGATACAAATCAACAGCAATTCATGGGCAGTGGATAATAGGTGCTGACTGGGGACTTAGAATAAGATTAAGGTTAGTAACAACGAGGCATGTAGATGGACCTTTCAGGATGTGCGCACAATGTGAAGATATTTATGTCATTATAAGTGCTTGCTAGGGGATATTCACTGTGGAAGAGGTTCTCAAAAATCAGTGGGAAAAATGCTAAACTTAGTGGCTGTCAATAATCTTCTGTCCTAGTCATTCCTGTGGTTGTTCAGTGGGTCTGGCCATGTAGCAAGGATGACCTCAACAGGCAGGGGCTCAACCACTTGACTGCACTTCACTGAGGTGACCTGCTAACCACAGATGCGGAGCACCCAAAATGCCCGGAGTGGCAATTAATGCTACATCACTAGCAGGGAAAGCAGCCAGTTACCTGGTGGTAGGTTGATTAATTGGACCACTTCTACTATAGAAGGGTCAGTGCTTTGTCTTTTTTTTCTTTCTTTCTTTTTTTTTTTTTTTTTTTTTTTTTTTTTTTTTTTTTTTTTTTTTTTTT
>NW_016107485.1:3663964-3684307 GCF_001604975.1 Cebus imitator | reverse complement strand
AAAAAAAAAAGTAAGAGAGAAAAAACCCAGAAGAATCTACAGATAAATTGGGAAAATTGGTAAGAATTAAGCAAGTCTGCTGGTTACAAAATCAATATACAAAAATTAATTCATTTTCATCAACAAACAGAAAATGCAATTTAGAAAATGACGTATTTTATAGTAGCAGTGAAAATACGTAAGTACCAAGGACTAAACCTAACAAAAGATATACAGAACCTGTATGGAAAGCTATAAAAAAAAAAACACATTAAGGAAGAATCAAATGAATAGAATAATTGGATGTCATAAAAATGTCACTTCTCTGAATTGACTTATCTTCTTGTCAGGAATAATGAGTGTAGAGCCAATCAAAACTCTAACAGGTTTTATTTTAAAAACTTGACAAATTTTCATGTGTGAAAGCAAAGGATCAAAAATAACCAAAACTAATCCCACCACTTTGGGAGGCTGACACAGGCAGATCCCTTGAATCCAGGAGTTTGAGACCAGCATAAGCAACATGGCAAAACCCCATCTCTACAAAAAAATACAAAAAAATAGCAAAGTGCATGTAGTCCCAGCTACTCAGGAGGCTGAGGTGGGAGAATCACCTGAGCTCAGGAAGTTGAGGCTGCCGTGAACCACGATCGTACCACTGTATTCCGGCATGGGAGACAGAATAAGACCTTGTCTAAAAAAAAAAAAAAAAAAATCCAAAACATTCCTCATGAAGGAAAAGTCATCAAGAATTATTACAAAGGCAGCGTGATTAAAACTATCAATGCAGGGTCAGTCATATCACTGATGGAACAGAATAGGGAGCCTATACACAGTTCCATGCATATGTGTAAATTTACTTTAGGATACAGATGGCATTGCAGTTCACTTGGGAAAGGACAGACTTTTCAATAAATGATTCTGGGACAGCTGGTTATCCATTTAGACATAAAATTGAACTCCTACCTCCATCATACACCAAAATCAATTCCAGCTGTATCAAAGATTTAATTGTGGGATGCAAACTATAAGAAAATGTTAGTCTATATAGAATTATCTTTATAGTCTTGAGATAAGAATTTCTTAAAATAACACAAGATACATACAAAAAGTACAAACGATAGAGAAAATTCCACCTCATTAAAATTCAGAACTTCTGTTATTCAAAAACTCCATACAAAATGAAAAGACAAGTCACGGACCGGAAAAATGTTTATGATATGGTACTTAGGCTCCAGAATAAAGAATTCCTACAAATCAATTAAGAAAAAGACAACCAAACCGAAAAATGACCAAAAGACATGAACAGACACTTCAGATGAGGAAACATGAAGGAGTCATACCCATGAAATTTGTTGACATTAGAAAATATGCTACATTTCATTATAAGAAATACATTTTAAGGCCGGGCACAGGGGCTTATTTCTGTAATCCCAGCACTTTGAGAGGCTGAGGTAGGGTAGATCACCTGAGGTCAGGAGTTAGAGATCAGCCTGGCCAACATGGTGAAACCCCATTTCACCATGGGGGTGCAAGGGGGTAAGACCTCCTCTCTGCTGCAGGCCAGAGAATGAACTAAAAACTCAAACATTAGCAGGGCGTGGTGGTGCACGTTTATAATGCCAGTTACTTGGGAGGCTGAGGCAGGAGAATCTCTTGAACCTCAGAGGCAGAGGCTGCAGTGAGCCAAGATCGCGCCATTGCACTCCAGAGAGAAACTCCATCTCAAAAAAAAAAAAAACAAAAAACATTTTTGAACAAATGACACCCACCCACTAGGTTGGATTTTTCAAAAACTGGTGAGGACATGTAGCAACTATAACTTTGGAAAACAATCTGGCATTACCTAGTAAATTTGAAGATGTTCATATCTAACCATATGGCAATTTCACTTCCAAATATATGCCCTAGAGAAATTCCTGTCCATGAGAAGCAGGAATCTTGTACAAATATACAAATGTGTAAATAGCATTGTTTACAATACAAAATTTGACACATAATGAGGACAGTATTTCACAGTAGAATAAACAAATGCATTATAATTATATATACAATGAAATACTATACAGCAGTGAAACGAAACAGGTGAATCTTAAGAAATAACACTGAGTGATAAAAGTCCCAGAAAAATAAATTCCTAATGACTCTACTTATACAAAGTTCAAGAGCCTGTGAAATTAAATATATATTGTTTAGACTATAAACATGTAGTAAAATTATAAAGAAAAGGAATGAGTGAAGAGAGGTTCTTCTGGAGGTGAGGAAAGGGGTAAATCAGTGAGACATGGCCCAAGTGCTGGTGGGGGTGCGAGTAGGTAAGACCTCCTCTCTGCTGCAGGCCAGAGAGAGAACCGCAGATTGCCGTGTGCCTCTGGAGGGCAAAGGCAAGGGAGAAAAGGAAAAGAACTGAGGATTCTGCACCACAATAACTTTCCTACTTTATTTTTGTCTTGAGCTGAAGTTGCCAAAATCATAACATGGAAATTAGAACCATCTGTTGACAGGATAAGTTAGTGAACTGGACAGAATTTACCAAGAGAAATTCAGAATAATGTATTTTAGAATCTGTGTCAAATCACAGAAAAATATAAATAAAGCCTATTTTATTTGGGAGGGGAAAATAATGCCATTTTATCATTGTTTACAATAGCAAAAATACAGAAATAACCTAAATGACCTTTATGATAATATTGGTTAAATAAAATAGTATACATTAACACTGTGGTATACTATTACAGTTGTTGCAAAAAATTAAACAGACCAGAACAAGAAAAGTGAAGCAATGGAATAGAATACAGTTGTTAAACAGTTACTATTTAGTGCAGGTTAAAGAGTCATTTCAAAACGGTGGAGAAAAATGGACTGGTCAGTGGATGTTGAGACAACTGGCTGCCCATTGCCCTTATCTAAAACCGTTTGCAAATACTTTAAATGCACATGGATTACAGAACAATTAAAATATGGGCAAATATGTTCTATAAACTTAGCATAAGAAAAGCCACCTTAAAAACACAAAACCCAAAAGCTATGAAGATAAAGGGGAATAAATATGACTAAATAAAACATAAAACTCCTACAAAGACATCATTAAGAAAGTTGAAAGACAGTTCACAGGCTGAAAGATAATTGCAACATAAATGGCAGAGAAAGAATCAGATATATATATATGTAGAGAGAGAGAGAGAGAAAATCAATTTAAATGAAAAAAAAGGTTAAAAAACAGGCAATCCATAAAAGAGGAAATAGAAATATCAATATGTGGATATATGCAAATTATGCCTACTATATAATGCAACTTTTAACCCAAGTGATAAAAACGTAAGGTTGACAGCATCAAGTGTTGGTGAGGGTGTGAGTGAATGGTGGGGTGTGAATTGATACTGATATTATGAAGGGCTACTTGGCTGTACGAATTATGATGAAAATGGGCACAAATTATGATTCAGGGAATCCATTTCTAGGAACACACCCTAAAGAAACACCTATGTGCACAAGGTTATTCATCAAAGCATTATTTGTAACAGTGAAAAGTATAAAACATCAAAATGTCATCAGCAGAGGAATAATCTATAATAGCCAGGCATTGCAGGAGTTTAAAAAAATATAGCAAATCTCTAACATATTGACATACACTGAAGGACAGCCAAGAGATATTCTTAAGTTAAGGAAAACTTTAGAAAAATGCAGAATAATGTTTTAAAACAAAGTCAAGCCGGGCGCGGTGGCTCAAGCCTGTAATCCCAGCACTTTGGGAGGCCGAGGCGGGTGGATCACGAGGTCAAGAGATCGAGACCATCCTGGTCAACATGGTGAAACCCCGTCTCTACTAAAAATACAAAAAATCAGCTGGGCATGGTGGTGCGTGCCTGTAATCCCAGCTACTCAGGAGGCTGAGGCAGGAGAATTGCCTGAACCCAGGAGGCGGAGGTTGCAGTGAGCCGAGATCGCGCCATTGCACTCCAGCCTGGGTAACAAGAGCAAAACTCTGTCTCAAAAACAAAAACAAAAACAAAACAAAACAAAAAAAAACAAAAAAAAAAAACAAAGTCAATTCTATATATTTGTAACGGTACATGTATGTATGCAATACACAGAGAAAGGCATGGGAGGTAACCACCAAACTGGTAATAGTTCACTCTGGGGAGGGGACTGTCTTGGGGTAAGGGACAGTCAAGGGAGATTTTGACTTTATCTATATTTGAATTTTTAAAAATTAAGAATATATTCACTTATATAATTTTAAAATAAATGTTTATAAAAATAATTATGATACAAAAAGTATAAACTGTATAACGGGGGCATGGGCAAAGTCTTCTGGGAACATAGTGAGAGGAGAAACTAGTTTAGCATGCAGAAAAATTTTATAGCAGTCACTACTGCACATTTTCATTGCGTCTGGCTATTCAAAAAGGATTTTGTCAAGAATGTATAACTTGATGGAAGATTGTGGCAGATTATATCTTCCAAAGATGACTATACCAACATATGTCTCATCCAATATGCTTCTCTGTCAATGTGACATTGACACTCCTCCATGGAGAAGTTGGGGGGGGGGGGGGGGTCTATGTCCCCCCCCCCTTAAACTTGGGCAGAACTTTGTGATTGCCTTGATGAACAGAATGAGGTAGAAGTATTACAGCATGACTTCTGAGATTATTCAACTTATGTCTGGTCTTTTCTTTCACAAAATACTCATCCTTGAAACACAGCCACCATGCTGTCAGGAAGCCCAAACTAGCCTACATGGAAAGATCACATGAAGAGGCTTATGTGGAGAGGAACTGAGGCCCCCAGCCGACAGCCAGCATGAACTGCTATACACTTGAGTGAGCAAGCCTTTAGATGATTCCTGCCCCAGCCTTTGTGTTCCCTGGCTAAGGCCAGATATGCATCATGGAACAGACAAACCATTCCCACTGTGCTCTATCCTAATTCCTGACCCAGCGAATCCTTGGGCAGAATAAATTGTGATTGTGCCACAAAGTTTCAGGGCAATGTGTTACACAGTCAAAGTAACTGGAACAAAGATATTCTAGAGAGAAGAAAGTATACAAGTAATGGAATGTCACAGGGCATTGTGAGTCCTGGCATTTTTGGTGATGAAGTTCATGGTCTGGCTGAGACCAGACTATGAAAAGTACTTGCCTGGTACTATTTTAAAAATTAGACTTATCCTATCGCCAGTGGAGAACTGTTGAAAGTGTTTAAGCTGGGAAGTCAAATACTAAGATCTACATTTTAGCAAGATATCTCTGAGACTCCTGTAAAGGAAAGACTGCAGAAATGAATGACTTACAAATAGAAAACACCCCTCTGATTAAGATGGGTCCCAGCCAAGTAAAATGGTGGGATCACCTCACCTCCCCACCCAGCTACATGTTTTTGACTTTTTCCTCTTTAGGCTTGCTTCTTATGCTCATTTATACTCAATTTCACTTAAATTAAACATTAGGAAGGAAAACTTTTGTCCACACAAAAACCTGTCACAGATGTTAAGCTTTATTCATAATTGCCAAAACTGCAACCAAGATATCCTTCAGCAGGTGGATGGATAAATAAACTATGTTACATTCTATTCAGCACTAAAAAGAAAAGAGCTATCAAGCCATGAAAAGACATGGAGGAACCCTGAATGTTAATTATCAAGTTAAAAAAACAATCATACATATCATCTGATTCCAACTATATGGCGTTCTGGAAAAGGAAAAACTATGGAGACAGTAAAAAGATCACTGGTTGTTAGGGGTTAGTGGGAGGGAAGGATGAACAGACAGAACACAGAGGATTTTTAGGGTAGTGAAACTGCTATTTCTGATACTATCATGGTGGATACACGTCATTTTACGTTTATCCAAACCCGCAGAATGTATAACACCAAAAGTGAACCCCAGTGTAAACCATGGACTTCCGATGATTATATGGCAATGGAAGTGCATTGATTGTACCAAATGCACCACTCTGGTGAGGAATAGGGGGCACGTGGGAATTCTTTACTTTTTGCTCAGATTTGCTATGGACCTAAAACTGCTCTAAAAAAGGAAGTCTATTTTTAAAATTTTAGGAGAAAAAAATGTTAGGGGGTGTCAGAATATAGAAACATTTTCCTTAATGCTCTTCTCTCAAGCTTCTGGATCTAAATCTGTTTAAGAATACAAAGCAAGCTGTCCAAAAATTACAACCACTTGTAACTAATTATCCATGTGACTAATACCATTCTTATACAAATATCACTGTAATACCCAATTTCTTGTTTTTGTGTTTACTAAAATATCCTCATTGTTCTCACAACTGGCTTTGCAAGAAAACTCTATAAACATGAATTTGGAAAAGAAAATAAACCTACACTAATAAACTATAGCACTTATACATATTGGATATTATAGATCTATATAAGGAGAAATTTGAGATGCATGGTCCAAGAAGAGTGAGAAGATATAACTCAAAACATAAGAAGCCACCTCTGTGATAAGGGAAAAGATGCCTGGATGAACATAAAACCTAAGATGTATAAGGTGATGAAAGATACAAATGAGAACGTTTCACTCTCATGTTGGCGGAAGATCTTCCATTCTACTTTCTGGGAAAATCAAGAGGGAGAATGCATTGAAAATTGAAAGTTCATGGAGAATAGAGACAGGGTGCGGTGACTCAACAGTGAGTCAATCAGATCCTCAAGGATCCAGAGTAACTGCATAGCCCAGTTGGAACTCAATCGTGTAATTTATTGGAGGCCAGTTTTGTATAAATTTTATACTGTGCCTTTCTCTAATGTTAATTATTCAAGAGACGATGAACCAATTTGTGGCTACTGTGCAACTTGCCTCTTCATGTTTTCATTTAATGCCTGCTTTTGCAAGAGGTTACAATTTAAATTCTTTATAAAAATTGAACTAAAGTTAATTTTCTGCTTTTTAAAGCTCGTAAAAGATTTAAGGCTTGTGGTCAATTTTTTAAACAAACAGTGAAAAAGGAAAAAGTAAAACAGAAAGAGAAAACACTGAAACAAGTGGTAAAACAAGATTATAGGACCGTGTTGTGGGTTGAATTTATCCATGCTAGTCCTGTCCCTCATTTAACAAAGTTAAACAGAAGCCAACTGTTGCTGTATTTCATGAAATAAAATATGATAAATAAAATTCCTATTCCTTAACCAATTTACCTGCACCCAAAAGGGTACAAACTTCTGCTGTTTCTGACAAGCACGTGACTGGAGAGACAATGGAAGGAGGTGCTGCTGGTAGAAGCTGCTTTGGCTCATCATCAGAAAACAGCATCAGGTCCTGACAGAAAACACAAGAACATGAGAATTTGAAAAAAAAAAATCAATATCCTGGATGGACAATGTATGGAGCTACAAAGTATCTAATGTGCTAACATCACCATAAAACATTTCTGATTTAATTAACTCAAACATACATCACTTGGCTGTCTACTGGGTGTAGGGAGGTTTTCCACCCTTGGGAATCACCACAACTTGCTGAAGACACCCTGTATAGATAGCAAGGGTTTTGTTTAGGGGATTACCTTTACCTACCACCCTTTAGCATCCTTAAAACAAACTATCTCAGAGGCCAATTATTTTGTCTCATTGGTAATAATAAAGCCACTTGTATGTATCTTTTATTCATATTTAAAACTTTAAACTTTTTATCATCAAGTAAAAAGTAGACACAATAGATAATCCAATCATGTAGGTTAAATAATAATCAAATCATGGCTAATCCTGTTTCATTTATATCCCTACCATGCCTCATTTGTGATCTGTGACGACCTGTTTCACTTTGAAGCAAATCCTAGAATAATCCCTTATTTCAGTATGTGTCTCTGCTTTAGTCCATGCTGTTGCTATAACAAAATACCATCAGCTGAGTGGTTTATAAACAACAGAAATTTATTTCCTACAGTTTTGGAGGATAGCAAGTCCAAGATCAAGGTGCTGGCAGATTTGATGTCTGGCGAGGATGCACCTCCTAGACAGTCATTTTTTCACTAGAACCTCTCATGGCAGAAGATGACCAAGGAGCTCTCTTGGCCTCTTTTATCAGGGCACTAATTATATTCATGAGGGCTCTGCCCTTATGACCTAATCACCTTCCAAAGGTCTTCCTCCTGATACCATCACTTTTGGGGGTAGGATTTCAACTAAGAATTTTGGAGGGAAACAAGTATTCAGATGATAGCAATCTCTAACTGATAAACTTTACAGCTCCTAATGTCATCAGTTATCATAAACTGTTCATATTTCCAACTTCTCCTAAATGTCATAAACAGGTTTTTCTACAGCTTGTTTGAAAACGGATCCAAACCAAGTCTACAGAGTGGGATTAGTTGGTATGTCTTTTTTTTTTTTCCCAGCAACTAGGGATAATTTTTCTCCATTATAATGAACATACAGCAAAATGCGCAAACCTTAAATGTAGAGCTCCATAACTTTTATCATATGAGTATACCTATATAACCACATTTCCTTCACCCCAGAAAGTTCCCTGAAGTTCTTTTCCAGCTGATACCATCCCACAACCTTGCATCATGACCACTATTCTATCCCTATAGCCATTAATGAGTTTTGCCTGTTCTTGGATTTCATATGAATGTAATCATACACCATGTATAGTTTTATGTCTGGTTCCTATTGCTCAACATAATGTACATGAGATTCATCTATGTTTTGCTGTGTAGTTCAATTCTCCCTTCCTACCTGTAAGAAAGCAGGGAGAGACTACACAGCAAAATGTGTGAATGTATCACAATTTGTTGATCCATTCTCCTACATGTGGATTACTTCCAAAGTGAATCTAATATGAATAAAGCTACTATGAACATTCTTGTATAAATCTTGGATAAATGCACTCATTATTCTGAGATACTACATAGTAGTAATATAGAATTTCTAGGTTATAGGACAGGTCTATTTTTAACTTCATCAGAAACCACCAAACCATTTTCCAAAGTGATTTGCCCCTTTTAAAAACTCAACTTTGAGCTCATTTTAGATCTACATGTAAGAAATAATAGAGCCTATGTAGCCTTTACTGTGTTCCCTCCAAATGTAACATCTTGCAAAATTATAGTACAATATCATACTCAGGATATTGACATTGAAATAGTCGAGATACAGAACATTTCTATTACCATCACAAGAATCCTTTCTGATGCTCTTTCATAGACATACACTCCCTTAACAGAATTAATCTGTTCCTAATCTGTCCTTCATTTCTATAGCTGTGACATTTGAAGAATGCTATATAAATGGAATCATAACCTTTTGGGACTGGCTTTTTTAGCCTTGCATAATTCCTAGAGATTCATCCAAATTGTTTCATTGCAATCGTTTCTTCCTTTTCATTGCTAAGTAGCACCCTTGATATAGATGTATCATAGTTTAACCTGTTAAAGGACCTCTGGGTTGTTTCTAGATTTTGGCTATTACAAACAAAGCTGCTGTGAACATTTATGTACAGGTTTTTGTATGATATACATTTTCTTTTTCTTTTTGAGACAGAGTCTCAGTCTGTTGCCCAGGCTGGAGTGCAGTGGAACCATCTTGGCTCAATACAGCCTCAACTTCCCAAGGTGAAGTGATCCTCCCACTTCAGCCTCCCAAGTAGCTGAGACTACAGGTATGCCCCACCATGCCTAATTTTTTTTTTTTTTTTTGTAGAAATGATGTTTAGCCATGTTGCCCAGGCTGGTCTTGAACTCCTGAGCTCAAACAATCCACCCAACCTTGGCATCCCTAAGTGCTGGGATTATAGGCATGCACCACTCTGCCAGCCTAAATTTTCATGTCTCTAGTATAAATACCTAGGAGAGCAGTTGCTGTTCATACAGTAGTCACGTTTAGATTAAAAACTACCAAACTGTTTTCCAGAGTAGCTGTATCATTTTGCATTCCTTCCAGTAATATATTAGTGTTTTAGTTTCTCCATATTTTCACCAGCATTTGATGTTGTCACTATTTTTTTATTTTAGCCATTTTGATATTCATTCCATGTTTAAATTACATTTTCCTAAAGGCTAATACTGTCGAACAACTTTTCATGCACTTACTTACCATCTGTATTTGGTGAAATGACTATTCATGACATGTTCCCATTTTCTAATCGGACTGTTTGGTTTTAAAGTGCTGAGTTTTAACAGTTCTTTGAATGCTCCAGATATTACTCCTTTGCAAGATATGAGGTTTGCAAATATTGTTTCCCAGTCTGTAGATTATCTGTCCATCCTCTTAACAGGGTCTTTTGTAGAGCAAAAGTTTTCAGTTTCGATGAGGTCTGATGTATCATATTTCTCCTTTTAGGGATCTTGCTTGTCCAGTTCTAAGGTTTAGGTATAAACTGAAATACTTAGTCATTAAAATACTGAAGCATTTTAATACCTTGTCCAAATGTCTTGTCCAAATGGTATTGTCTTACATGTTCATTGTTAGTATGTAGACATTCTATTGATCTCTGTATGCTTTTTTATATTGCTGGATTCAACTGACTAATATTTTGTTGAGAATTTTTGCATCTAGTTTCATGAGAGATATTGGTCTGTAGTTTTCTTTTTTTGTACTGTCCTTGTTTAAACTTGGTATCAGGGTAATATCTGCCTCATAAAATGAATTGGTCCATTTTCTGGAAGACATTGTGTAAAATGGCTGTTGATTCTTTTTTTATTTTTTGAGACAGGGTCTCAGTCTGTCACCCAGGCTGGAAGTACAGTGGCAAAATCACAACTCTCACTTCAACTTCAAACTCCTGGGTTCAAGTAATCTTCTCACCTCAGCCTCCCAAGTAACTTGGACTACAGGTGTGTGCCACTGTACCTGGCTATCTTTTTTTTTTTTTNTTTTTTTAGAGATGGGGTCTCTCTAGGTTGCCCAGGCTAATTTTTCTCTAAGTGTTTGGTAGAATTCTCTAGTAAAACCCATCTGGGTCTGGAAATTTCTTTTTCAACAGACTTATGCTTCAAATTCAACTTTTAAAATGATTATAGAGCCATTAAGTTTGGGTAGTTTATGTTTTCTGAGAAAGTATGCTATTTCTTTTGAATTGTCAAGTTTATAAAGTTTTGTTTTTTTTTTTTTTTTTTTTTTTTTTTTTTTTTTTTTTTTTGAGACAGAGTCTCAATCACTCTGTAGCCCAGGTTGCCTCCCAGATTCAAACAATTCTCATGCCTCAGCCTCTTGAGTAGCTGAGACTACAGGCATGCACCACCAAGCCTGGCTAATTTTTGTATTTTGTAGTTTTTGTAGACACATGGTTTCACCATGTTGGCCAGGCTGGTCTTGAACTCCCGGCCTCAAATGATCTGCCTGCGTCAGCCTCCCAAAGTGCTGGGATTATGGGCATGTCTGACCCATAAGTATAAAGTTGTTGGTAGTAATCCCTTCCTATCCTTTTAGAGCTGAAGCAATTGTAGTGGTGACCTCTTCTCATCCTGATACTGGTGATTTGTGTCTTCTCTATCTTTGTCAGTCTTTCTAGAGGTTTATCAACTCTTACTGTTTTTTAAATTATTTTTATTACTTTTATTTATTTATTATTTTTTTCAAAGAACTGGCTTTTTGTTTCATTCATTTTTCTGTTTTTCTGTTTTGTTTCATTAATTTCTGCTCTTTATTATTTCCTTTCTTCTATTCCTTGCACATTTATTTCGCTTTTCTGAGTTTCCTGAGGAACTCAGATTATTGATTTCAAACTTTTTCTCTTTTCTATTGTAAGCATTAAATTTTTTTTTTTAAATTTTAAATGTTTACATTATAAATGTAAGTGCTGTAAATTTCCCACTCACCACCACTTTAGCTGTATTTCACATTTTGCTCATGTTGAGTGAACCTTAATGTAAACTGGACTTTGGGTGATTATGATGTGTTTATGTAGATTCATTGATTGTAAAAAATTTGACACTCTGGCATAGGATGTTGATGGGGTGGGAAGGATGTACTTGTAGGAAAGGCAGAGGACATAAGGGGAAATCTGTCTACCTTCCACTCAACTTTGCTATGAACCTAATGTGGCTCTAAAAAAAATAGCCTGTTAAAAAAATAAAAAGACCACAGTGACTTTTTTTAAAATTTCGAGGGGGAGTCTTGCTCTGTTGCCTAGGTTGGAGTACAGTGGTGAAATCTCAGCTCAAGCTGTCCTCCCACCTCAATCTCCCTGGTGGCTGGGACTATAGGCACATGCCACCAAGACCAACTAATTTTTTTTTTTTTTGGTAGGGCCTTGAGCAGTCTTCCTGTCTTGGCCTTCCAAAGTGTTGGAAATTACAGGCGTGAGCTTCTATGTCCAGCCCAGGGTAACATTTTGTAAAGATTTTTAAACTACATTTTATAAAGATTTTATAAACATTTTATAAAGATTTCTATAAAGCAGAAAAAAAAAAGCCATAAATAAAAATTTTAAATCAAATGGAAAATGAAGAACCAGGAAGTGGGCTAATTCTCTAATTCTCTAACACACAAATTGCTCTCAGGAATTGCTAAGACAAAGGTGAGAAACCAAACAGGAAAATAAGCAAAGGGCATGAATAGGGTTAACAGCAAAAAGAAACACAAATGCCCAATAAACACATAAAAAGTTAAAATAAAAAATTAAAATAAAAATTTTCTGCCCCTCAGATTGACAAAAATGAAAACTTTTGATAACAGTATTTGCAAAGATGAGGAGAATCAATATGATAGACTGTAAATATGAATTGGTACGACTTTTAGGAGGACAACTTGGCAGTATTTTCAGAATTGAAAATAAGTGTAACCTCTCAGCAATTCCCCTTCTGAGACAGCATCACACAAAAATATGTGTACAAGGGCTATTATTGCAACTTTCTTTAACAGGCAAAATCATGAAAAATCCATAAGTAATTACCAATAGCAAATGGTTAAGATTATATATATGTATGTGTGTATATACATAAATACAGCACAGTAATGTGTACTGATATAGAAAAATGTCTGTAAGATGTAGTTTATTGAAAAAAACATTCTGTAATATACATTGAATGATTACATTTATTATCCAGAAAGATGGCCATGACATATTGTTTAGTTCAAAGCATGCCAAGAAATACATATTGAATAAGACCAGTTAAGTAAAAGAAATGTGTGGACACAAAAAATCACTGAAAACTGCTGGAGTTGCCTGTAGGGAAAGGAACTCAGGAAGCATGGAGGAGTAAGGAGCCCCTCTGCTCTGTACTCTTTACCCTTTGATGCTGTCTGAACATTTTTCAATAAGTAAGAAGTAACAAGGGCACAAGCGTGAAAATAAAAAAAGGCGCAGGCATGGCGGCTCACGCCTGTAATCCCAGCACTTTGGGAGGCCAAGGTGAGTGGATCACACGGTCAAGAAATCGAGACCAACCTGGCCAACATGGGAAAACCCCGTCTCTACTAAAAATGCAAAAAAAATTAGCTGGGTGTGGTGGCATGTGCCTGAAGTCCCAGCTACCTGGGAGGCTGAGGCAGGAGAATTGCTTGAACCCAGGAGGCGGTGGCTGCAGTGAGCCAAGATTGTGCCACTGCACTCCAGTCTGCTGGCAACAAAGTGAGGCTCTATCTCAAAAAAAAAAAAAAAAGAAGAAGAAGAAGAAGAAAAGACTTTTAAGCATAAAACAATAATGTAGCAAAAAGATACAGGAATAATGAATTAACATAATTAGAAGAAGTATAATTTTCATTTCTCTAACAACTTTGGTGAGATCAAATTTTAGGAAATATAATAAATGGCATGCCAATAAACCAAAAGGTAAAAATGTATACTCTTCATTTAGCAAAGTAGCAAATGAGGGCAGTAGGAAACAAACATTTATTGTGTATCGCTATCAATTTAGCAAATCACAACTAGACTGAAGGTTTTGGTCAGGTTTAGCTTTGTGTGAACCAATTCATAGCATCTCTATCTGTTTCTATGGAAACAACTGCCACCAAAAAAATCACAGCCTCATTGCTGAATCTCCTCAAACAGGAAAAGAGTAAGGTCTTTTGAGGTGATGAAAAGCTGCAAATAGCTTTATTCATTAGCAAATCTAATAATAAAAATTCTGGACAGTATGTAGAGGAAACAGGTACATATGTGTCATAAATTTAAAGTCTTCCCTCTGTTTTGAAAGTAACACTTAAGCACTGTTCTGCTTTAAAAGCTCTATTCTGCTATAAATTTTGTTTACTGCATTTAAGATAATTTTTCTTTCATTTATAAAACAAGAATAAAGAGGTTGCTATTTAAATTTTTAAGAAATATTTTAAGTGCCCCTCATTCTGCCTAAGCAATCATTTACTTCTCATTCTGTGGATATAGTACATTTGACAACAACAATTAGATTTACTGTTCAACTTGCTAGCTTTTGTCGTCTTCTACAAGAGCAGATTACTGAAGAGGACATATTGGAATGTAACAAATGCGCCTAATAGTAATAGGAAGAGATGCTTGTCAAGTGGATAATGAGATATTGTTATAATACAGTGATGCTTTGAAAAAGGAAAATCCAGCTTCTAAACTTCCTTTGAGAGAAATGTACCATTGTTTCTCACTGAAATAAGATGTAGAATGATGTAGATCAGTAACAGTGAATTTCTCTGAAGTAAGAAAGAAATCGTAATCAGGATTTAAAGACTGACACAAAAAAAAACTAGGTGACATTTTATGTCTTTGGTTCCAAATCACACAGGTTTATTCAGGTCTATTTTCTACCACAACAGTCATCAGCAGAAAACAGACTGATCTCAAATTTTAAAATCATTTTGGCGGGGCACAGTGGCTCACCCCTGTAATCCCAGCAGTTTAGGAGGCCAAGGTGGGTGGATAACGTGAGGTCAGGGGTTTAAGACCAGCCTGGCCAACCTGGTGAAATGCTGTCTCTACTAAAAATACAAAAAATTAGCTGGGGGTGGTGGCAGGTGCCTACAGTCCTAGCTCCTCGGGGGGCTAAGGCAGAAGAATCCCTTGAACCCAGGAGGTGGAGGCCGCAATGAGCTGAGATAGTGCCGGTGCACTCCAGCCTAGGCGACAGAGAGAGAGAGACTGTCTCAATCAATCAATCAATCAATCAATAAAACCATTTTGACTTAATGTCTTATCTTTTAACATTTTATTTGTTTAATTATTTTACAGATGTAGTCTCACTACATAGCCTAGGTTGGAATGCAGTGACTATTCACAGGTGTGATCACAGCATACTGTCTACAGCTGCAAACTTCTTGGGCTCAAATGGTTCTCCTGCCTTAGGCTCCCAAGTAGCTGGGACTACAGACACACACCACTATGCCCAGCTGTCTTATCTTTTAAAATAACCTGTGTGTGTGTGTGTGTGTGTGTATGTGAATATATATGTACATGTATATGTATACACGTGTGTGTGAATATATGTATATTCACACATACGCACACACATACACACATACATATATGTATATCAGACGGAGTCTCACTCTGTCACCCAGGCTGGAGTGCAGTGGTGCAATCTCTGCTCACTGCAACCTCCACTTCCCAGATTCAAGCAATTCTCCTGGTTTAGCCTCCCGAGTAGCTGGAATTACAGGTGTGCACAACCATGCCTGGTAATTTTCGTATTTTTAGTAGAGACAGGGTTTCACCATGTTGGCCAGGCTAGTCTCGAACTCCTGTCCTCAAGTGATCCATCCACCTTGGCCTCCCAAAATGCTGGGATTACATATGTGAGCCAACGCGCCCAGCCCCTCAGTCAGTGAACTGTTGTGAAATTAAAGAACAGCAAAATTTTGATTTTACATACCTTTCTAAGCTGTTAGAAAAACAACTGAATCAATACCTAATTAGGTTGGGGAAAGGCATCGGGAACAGCAAGTCAAAAAATAATTCCAATCTTCCTCATAGGAATTGCAGCAGGGAACACTAAACAAAGCACTCTGAGCAGAAGACTAAACAAGCGTCTTTCACAGGAGAAAAAAGAGAAGCTAATGTTCATTAAGCTAAGTTGACAAAAATGTGTCAACTGAAGATTCAGCAATGAATAAGACTAAAAAGGTCTCTACTCAAGATTTCCTTCTAGTGGGAGAAACATACAATAAACAGAAAAATGAATTAATGAGATAATTTCACAGTCATGAGTGAAACAGATTTCCAGCCAAGATGGTTCTGTATGTTCATACTTTGGGGATACCTCCCTTCTCCAAACAGAGCCATGAGACAGAAAATGCAAATGTGAAAATTAAAAAGATATAGTCATGCTCAAAATCAAGATTAGCATCTTCACAGAACAGAAACAAATAATGGTAAGGAGGGGTTGACACTGTGGACCTTTGGTGCTCTGGGTACAGAAAATGGTACAGAAAATCAGGAGCTCAACTCTTGAAGGCTAGAGCATCAATTCAAGATAGGAGTGCTGAATATGGGCTCCCTCCTTGAAATTATGCTCGGGCATCAGGATCCCCACTTACAAAGGAAGCTGAAATAACCTGTCATCAATCACAGCCTGGGTTTGTGGCTTTTAAAAGTATTAGACTTGGATAGGTGAGAGGACACAAACTTCTCTAGCAGTTAAAATATGGCATCCTTTTTTCTAGGGACCAGATCTGCAATATCTCTGATACCAGCTAAGAAAGCAATGCCAAGCTGCTGGCAGGTCCTGAATGTGGATGAATGGTTCCAGGTGTCAGGAGGAGGTAAATGAAAAACTGTTAAGCAGGAAGGAGAAAGGACACAGAGAGAGAAAGATGAACAGACAAAAACTTGAGCTACTTAAGATGAGTGTATAATCCAATATTCTAAAACAGAAAACCAAATCACTCTGGAAAAAGTCAATCTAATAAAGAAATCCAGAAAGTATTTAAAACTGAGTACATGTAGTCTTAAAAAATAATGGAAAAGATAACATTTACAGTAATAAAAATCAAGTAATAAAAACAGGCAGATATGAAATAGGTACAAATGGATACAATTAAGAAGTAATGAGAGGTTCTCTAAGTGAAAAACAGAGTTATTGGAATAAAAACCTGGCAGAGTGTGGTGGCTCATGCCTGTAATCCCTGTGCTTTGGGAGGCCAAGGCAGGATTGCTTGAGGCCAGGAGTTCAAGACTAGCCCGGGAAATATCACATAAGACCTTGTCTCTACAAAATATTTAAAAAATTAGCCAGGCGTAGTGATGAACTCCCAGTGACTTGGGAGGCTGAGGTGGGAAGATCACTTGCACCCAGGAGTTTGAGGTCACAGTGAGCTATGATCATTCCACTGCATTCCAGCCTGGGCAACAGAGTGAGACCTAGTCTCTAAAAGAAAGAAAGAAATATACACAGACAAACATACCTCACTAGACAGAAAAAATACTA
The DNA here is from genome assembly GCF_001604975.1 of Cebus imitator. NCBI lineage: Eukaryota > Metazoa > Chordata > Mammalia > Primates > Cebidae > Cebus > Cebus imitator. The sequence continues at coordinate 3,667,036 of NW_016107485.1, read as the reverse complement.
AATGGGCACCTATGAAAGGAGATTAAATGAATTGGAAGATTATCTAATTAACTACAATGCAGCATGGAGATATGAGACAAACAATGTTTTAAAAAGCAGTTGAAAAAAAAGATAAGTAAAGAAAAAAGGAAATGTCTTTATAAAGTTTCTTGTGACCTTATACTGCTTTGTGTCACTCTGACATTTTAAATATTGCTTTTGACAGAGTAACCCAATGTAAAACGAAAATTAAGCAGAAAAAAATTTGCAAGAAAACGGAGAAAAAGTAATGTTTGGAAAGCTATTTGCCAAAATTAGAGATATGAGGTGTCATGTGGAAGTGCAAACAGGAGTTAAGTAGGTATTATGTCTGAGTAGGTCGGAGAACACTGCAGAAGGAACAGCAAGCCCTGCTTCTGGTTCTGGTAGCTCCTCTCTCAAGACCAACCCTGGAGGTGCTGTAAAGGAACGACATCAAAATGAGAAGGAAACTGAAAGGCCCCTGGGGAGACACAGAGCTCTTCTGAACTACTACATTTGTGTGGGAGTGAGTAGGGGTGTTGGTGCTGGCTTTATCCTAGAATGGAAGGAAGGGAGTCTACAGTGACAGGATAACACAGGAAGGAAGGTATCATAATGACACTCCCTTCGCTGCCCTGGAACCAGCCTCCACAGCTACTGTGACTCAGGCAGCTGTACTCAGGAGTACCTTCCAGTCCGTGCAGAAGCCGGGTGGGCACGGAGCTGAGAAAATCTTGTAGGGACTGGGGTAGGCTTGGGAAGATGCCTCTTCATCCTTCCTCTTCCTGTCCCCCAGATGGGCATGTGGTTTGCAATTTAAGAAGTGTCTCTCCCTAAGGCTACTACTTCTTGGGGTATTAAGGATAAAGACCTAACTCGAGGCATGGATACTTAGGATGAGGAATGATTAGCTCTGGTTTTTGGGGGCAAAGGGGAAGAAATGCTTTCCACTTTAGAGTCCATTTCCCGCACCTCCCACTTAACCTGATAGGGAGCACACAGACTAAGCTCTAGCCTTCAGCAATCCTAAAACAAGCAGACATTACCTCGGAAGATAACCAGTCATTAGAGAAGCATAACTATTTCAAAAGAAAAATAAAAAACTGAGTCACAGATTTCATCAGAAGCACAGATATTAGAAAAGATGGACCAAAAATTTAAAATAAGTTTACTAAACATACCAAAATAAATAAAAAAGATCTAAGTAATATGAAACAGAAAGACAAGATATAAAGAAGAACCAGAAATACTGAATCTTACATATAAAAACAGAATAGTTGAAATTGAGAACATAGAAGAGATTAAAAATTGAATGGATATAGCTGACAAAAAATGACTAAGCTGGAGGATAAAATTGAGGAACTCACAGAAAAATGAGAAAACGAATAGAAACTATAAAGAAAAGTGAAGAGCTATGAAGATAGAGAATTACTAATATCCAGATAATGAAAGTCCAAGAAAAATTCAAAAGTGAAAATCAACAGTTGAAAATATTTGAAGAAAATCTGAGATAACTTTCACAGGACTAAATAGAGATGAAAAATCCTCCAAATGAAAAGTCCCATGGGTGAGAAAGAGGAAAGAAAAGAAAACCACACTGAAGCGTGCTGTAGTGAAATTTAAGTCTTTTCAGCAAACGGTGTTGAAACAACTGGGTATACTTGGGCAAAAAAACAAAAACAAAAACAAAAACATTGACCTATACTTCACACCTTACACAAAAATTAATTCGAAATAGATCACAGACCTAAACATAAATGACACCTTTAGGAGAAAACCTATGTGATCTTGTTTAGGCAAAGAGTTCTTACATATGACACCAAAAGCATGATTCTTAAAAACTGATAAATTTGACTTCATTGAAATTTTAAGATTTTGCTCTGTGAAAGATACTGCTAAAAAGAAAACATAAGCCACAAACGGAGAGAAAATATATACAGATCACATATCTGACAAAGAACTTATAACCAGAATATATGAAGAACTCAAAACTCAATGGTTAAAAAAAAAATTCAATTAGAAAATGGATAAAAGATGTTAACATAGGAATAAGGTCAAAGATAACTTATAATGCCACAAATAAGCACATGAAAAGATATTCAATATAATTAGCCATTTGGAAAATGCAAATTAAAATCACAATGAGATATCATTACAGACCTATTAGAAGAGCTAAAATTAAAATAGCAGTAATACCAAAAGTTAGTTAGGATGCAGAGCTAGTGAATCTCTTACACATTGCTCATGGGAATATAAAATGGTACAGCCACTCTGGAACATAGCTTGACTGTTTTTTACAAAACTTGGTAGGCACTTACCATACAACCCTACAAGTCTCTGACATTTATCCCCAAGATAAGAAAACTTCACTCATAAATGTGGACACAAATATTCACAGCAACTTTATTCATAAGAGCTAAAAATGGAAACATCTGAATATTCTCCAATAAGTGAATGATTGAACAAAATCCAGTAAACCCTGACAGCAGAACGTACTCAGCCACAAAAAGAAACTCAGTTACTGATACATTCGACAACCTGTCGGCCCTCAGGAACATTACACTGAGTGAAAAAATTCCATCTCAAAAGGCTGCATACTGTCTCATTCCATTTATACAACATTCTAGAAATGACAAACACTGCAGGGATAGAGAAAAGATTAGTTACTGCCAAAGGATGGGCTGGGAGTGAGGTGGGTAGCATAAGGCACTTCTTTGGTGGTGATGGAACAGTTCCGTATCTTCCCTGTGGTCCTGTTTACATGTATCTATGCGTGGGATAAAATTACATAGAACCACACGCACAAAAACACAAATGCAAGTTCAAAAAACTGAATAGTGGACTGAAAAGCTGAACACTGAATAAGGTCTGTAGTCTAGTTGGCACAAATATACCAGTATCTGTTTCCTGGTTTTTATGCTGCACTGCAATCATACAAGATGCCAACATTATTTCCATATAAGACGCAAACAGTGCAAACTGAGAGAAGGGCAAGCAGAACTCTGTATTATTTTTGCAACTTCCTGTGAGTATATAATTATTTCACTATATATATATATATAGAGAGAGAAA
>NW_016107485.1:3653570-3663589 GCF_001604975.1 Cebus imitator | reverse complement strand
GGGATTACAGGCATGAGCCACCACATCCAGCCAAGAATTATTTTTAATGAGTAAAAAAAGACTATTCAATAAATTAAATATTGCCCATCTACAAGGGTACAAAGAAGAACTCTATCTTATACTATATAGGAAAATTCTAGAGGACATAAGGACCTCAACACTTAGAAGGAAAAATAAGAGATTTTTATTAGGGTAAGAAAGAATTCCTTAAGATTTTTTTAAAAAGCACAGACCATAAAATAAAATTTTGATATTTTGACCTTATTAATATTTAAAGCCCTGTATAACAAAAGACACCAAAAGCAAAGTTAAAAGACAAGCACAATTTCTCTTGGAACACATGAAGCTGCAAAAGACAAAAATAAAACCCAAAACATAAACACAGATTGTCCGCTAGGGCCTCCAGAAAGGACCACAGCCCTACAGACACCTTGATTTTAGCCCAGTGAGCCCTGGGTCAGGCTTCTAACATACAGAACTAGAAGATAATACATTTGTTCATTTTAAGGCACAAAATTTGCAGTAATTTCTTACATCAGCTGTAGGAAACTATGACAGTGACTTACCTCTGCTGATTTCCAACCCTGAATCTTGAGTGGAAGTGTTTCCTGGGACAGCATAGTTTCTGTAGGATAATGAATATCTTGGCAATGCTCTTGTTTCAATCCTGCCTTGCACATGTTTTCTGTCAACAATATAAAGCTAAGATTTTACTTTGGCAAAACTCAGTTATGTTTTTATATTAGTTCACAATTTATAAGTTAATCACTTCTGAAGATACCTTTTTTTTTTCCTGCTAAATATAAACCGTCTGCCAACGGTAACTTATGAATGTTAGTCACTTTAATATGCTTCTTTGTAATAAGTGAGAAGTTCAGACTGATTTTATAAATACAACTTAAATTCTTTAGAAAATTTAATTTCTTTATATTTGACAAATATTCAAATTTATAATGCACTTATGTGGTTTTGATTAACTGCATACTAACAATAATTATAATAAGTCAACCTAGAATAAATATTAAAATCTTTGGTCAGAGAAAATTTAGAAAAATAATTTAAATTCTAGCCCTTTCCCACATTAACAACTCTTATTACCAAGTCATCTTTTTTAAAAAATAAGGTGTAATATAATATAGAAAATAGAGTTTGAAAAAGTGAAAACTATTCAAATAAAATTTTAAGAAAGCAGGAATGAGAGCTACAATTAAGCAGTATTTTAAAGAACTTTATTACTGCAATGTGAATTTGATGTATTCTAGGAGAAACTAATCAGAAATGTATAGATTATTAAAGAACTCAGCACAATTTTAAATTTTTGTTTTGAGCATAAGAAAATACACCAGTGATATGGTTTGGATTTGTGTCCCCACCCAAGTCTCATGTCAATTTGTAATCCCCAGTGTTGGAGGAGGGGCCCCATGGGAGGTGACTGGATCATGAGACAGATGTCCTCCTTGTTCTTGTGATAGTGAGTTCTCATGAGATCTGGTTGTTAAAAAGTGTGTAGAACCTCCCGCTTCGCTCTCTTCCTTCTGCTCCAGCCATGTAGGACGTTCTTGCTTCCCCTTTGCTTTCTACCATGATTGTAAGTTTCCTGAGGCTTTCCCAGACATGCTTCCTGTACAGCCTGTGGAACCACGAACCAACTAAACCTATAAATTACCCAATCTCAGATAGTTCTTTACAGCAATTTGAGAATGCACTAATACAACCAGTGAAAATAAGCTGATATTTCTGTTTATATCTTTTTGCTAAACATTATTTTTACAGTCCTAATCTTTCCCTTCCTATGTTAATTACTATATATTACTACCAACTCTAAAAAGTCTTACCTGAAAGTAGTAGTACCAACTCTATTTCAGCATATCATTGGGTACAATAAGTGTAAGAAAACTACCTTCAATTTGGTATATACACACTACTGGGGATAGGTAAAGACTTCCCAAGGGCTAGGTGGGCATAAACAGTTTTCAAGGAATCAACTTCCAGATCCACAACTTCCACCTATGTTCTTTCCAAAAACTGATCCACCTAAGAATGCAGCTACACAGAGGTATCAAGCTAGTTCTTTCCCCCTTCTCTCTAATAATTGATTTTCTCCCATTTTACAGAAGAAAGGCATATCCTCACCCATCTTATTATGATACCTCTTCCCAAGCATAAGAACCTCTAAGGCACCAAACAATAGTTAAAAATACTAACATAGAGAAAGCCTCTAATCAAAGCAGAAAAAAACTGATGGAGAGCCTTCAAGTTCTGTCCCGTCCACACATTTATTTTAATGGGAAAGCATGGCATAAGTAATAAGGTATTTTGGTCCACGTCAGCATGTTTGGTATTCTGATACCGTATGGGGCAGCAGGACAGATGACAAGTTTCATCTAATGTCCTTGTGTTTTTCATTCCTCACCTGTTATCAAAGAATGCATCATTCCTAGGGAAGGGTCCCCTGAGAGCAAAGCCAGGCAAGCATGGGAGGCAGGGGCACCATATGTCACCAATGCAACAAACTCCTGATGAGGCTTCATGCCTTTGGCATCTGTCTTAGAAAAGGATTCAGGAGTATGAAGACAATGAGGACATCTATTTATACATTTATTTGAATAAATAAGATATTTTCTGAAAAAAACTTTAAATCTGATTTGGCTAATTGTCTTGACAATGAGAATTGGCTTTGCCAACTAGGTTATATGATAAATATTTTCCAAAAATTGGATGAACCAGATCTGAGGTTCTATAGAGTTAATGAAAGCATATTTAAAGCATATGATACAATAAAATCATTTTCTCAAAAAATTGTATTGACAGGTATATTGCAATTAATATTTTAATTTTTCTTGCACTTTCTGAGTATACTGGGTTAAAGTGTAACAGGTTTAATTAATAGCTATTTAATAAATTTTATTAAGGATTGTTTTGGTATTGTTCCCAGAATTGATAAATTACTCCTTATGACTGCTTAATAAGTCTTTTTCTAAGTAGGGTGTTTCCAGTTCTTTGCTCTCAGAAACACTGAAGAAAGACTCCATCAAGTTAACAGTCAACATGAGATAAAAATATATTTTTATAATAAATCACTATATAATTTTCAGCATATTACTTGGAAGGAATTCATAGAATTGATTGACTGCTATAATAAAGCACCTTCTTGTCCCACCTATAATTTAGGTGAACAAGTTTTCTCAGCATTTATATTTGTACAAATGTAAATAAAGCAGAGGCAGGATTTCTGCAGAGCCCTGCTTGTAGCTAGCAATCAGCCACATTCCTATGTGGGTAAACGAGCAGTTCTGAGTATCTCATAAAAGCGTGTATTTCTAATAAAATTATTTTCTTTATATTTGACAAATATTCATACAAATTTATAATGCATTTATGTGGTTTTGATTGACTGCATACTAACAATAATTGTAACAAGTCAATCTAGAAGAAATATTAAAACCTTTGGTCAGAGAAAATTTAGAAAAATAATTTTATATCTATTTGACATAGAGAAGATTTCCAAGCATAAAAATGCTTTATATTAGAATAAAATTCTGCAAGAAATGTGGAACAAAAATATGACTTCAAAGAGAAAAGGGAATATCGTAAAATTTTAATAGTTAAAGACTTCATGTATTTTTTGTTTTTTCAGATGAATGACTACAGGTATCAATCACAATGATATTTAGGTTCCTTTAGATACATTTAAAAGATTGATATAACTTAACAGTTTGCTTGTTTTTTCTTTTGTCTTTAATGTCAATATTTACAATGTGTCAGAATTATATCCTTTGCAGTTATTTATACCTGTAAAACTTCATGTATCAACTTAAAAATGTGTGAGGAGGTACACAGTGTTTCAAAATCATTTTAGGGGTTATGCAAAAAAAAAAATGCTGAAAAGCAGTAATACAAGACACAGTCCTAACCTTCAAGAAGTTTATAGCCTGACTAGGCATATAAATCTAACATACAGACTTACAGGAAACAGAGAACAATTATATGCTAAACTTTCTTGAATTAATCCATTTTAGGAACAGATAATCTGAGGAGGAGAACAGCAATGTGTACTAGAGTAAAAAGAAACAGCCACGAAAAGGAAGTAAAATTTGAACAAGGCTTTGAAGGATGGCCAGGGTTCCAGCAGGTGTAGAGGAAGAAATTACTCTAAGCAGAAGGAAGTACATGGGCAAAAGGAGAAAGTATGGTAGATGCCAGAGATACCAAAGAAATAAGAATTTTTCATTTATGGTTGTAACTTTTCATTTTGTTTTAACTTCACATAAAAGTGAATAATTAAAATGAGCTTATTTGGGGCCTGGAGATTTTGTAATTAATATTGGCAAAGAGTGGTGACTTGGGCTTAGATCATCTATCTACTTTTATTGGATTTAATCAGGAACTACATTATCACTCCCTGGGCATTCAGCAGCCAAATTATCTCTGAAATCATATGGACTTAGGTTTTAGACATCATAGAAGTAGATCAGTAAAAATTTCATAAGGTCAGTTTGAAGTAAATTGTGAAAGAAACTGAAGAATAGCAAGAATTGTGAGAAACAATATCTTGCATATTGGAGATGCATTTTGGCCTAGAATAGCCAAAATGTTGTAAATCTATCTTAAGTTATCTTATGAGGCAAGAAAGAAAGCAATTAGAATATAGTGGGTCCATAGAAACTCATTAAATTTTTCTTTTAGTATCAGATAGCATAACACTGGATGTGAGGTATGCTTAATTAGATTTGGTAATCACACAACATTAATTTCTGGATTTTCACAGGCAAGTAGAAGGAGAGAACATACATTAAGTTTCTTATAGTTCCTTAGTGGAAATGGCATCCCTTTGGTCTTGTAAGCTACTTATCAATTGACGCAGGGACGTCACAAGCCAACAAAGACCGGTATGTGAATGAGAAACCTCAGAGGAAAAAGTAATGATGCTGCAGGAAATGAAGCCACTGAGTCATTCAAAGACGACTGCTTTGAATCAAGGTTTTAAGTACTTTGTGGAAACTATCTAGAAAGAAGCTGTACATCCCGCTGAGCCTGTACCACTCAGATAATACCACAAAGCAGAACTGGCAAACCCTGTGATATTTCTTAGATGAGATATCAAACTGACATTCAAACTATCAGGCATTAACAATGCACCAGCACGTTTTGGAAATGCAGTGCTCCGTAAGTTGAACAGATTCCCAAACTGTTCCATTTATTACTTAGCATCTCATAAGCATGTCCTTTCAGGTGTAATGCAAGCAAATTAAATAATTTGCTTAACAAAATTAATTTTTGGTAACAGACAAATATATTGCATCATAGAAAATATTCAGTGGGCTAAGGAAGAACTAGTAAGATCTCAGTAAAGTCTCATGGTGCTTCAGTTTATAACTTTTACAGAATTGTGAATTTGGAAACTTGACTCCAATTTTGTTGTCTTGGCACATAGTTGGGCATCTTAAAGTAGTTGGTACTTGTCATTTTTTTTAACTTTCATTTTGTAATAATTTTAAATTTACAGAAAAGTAACCAGAATAGTACAAAGAATGCCCATATGGTTTTCATCCTGACTCGCCAATTGTTAACATTTTCCCCATTTGCTTTATTCTCTATTCTCATTATCTATTTATGTACACATATTATTACTGTCTTATATTTTAAATCTAGAGGAAAAGCCATTGTAGGTTGGGTTCCCTAGGAAACAGACACTCAGAGTCAGATTTGTATGTGGGAGAGTCATCAGGAAGCACTCTTAGAGACTACCAGTGAAGAGGTAGGCAGCAGGAAGGATCGGGTCAAACAAGTGCAGTTGCAATAACTGTAGCACAATTGCAGTGAAGGACTCAGCTGGTCCTTACAGGAGTTTAGAGGCTGGAATGGCTCTTCACAGTTGACCTGCCGTGATGTAGGATCCCTTAGCTAGCTGGGGAACATGACCTTGAATGAAGAGGCTCTCTTCAGCTGTTGGTAATTCCCAGAGGAGGATTCAGTTGAGAGCCCACAGCCACTACCCCTCCTGCAACTCAAGAGTGCCTTGATCTTGAAGGAAGAATCTGGAAGACACACCACAGTATCCACCACAGACACATCTCTATATTTCTGCTTTATTGCTCTGCTTCTACTTACCTGAGAAGTGCTTCAAAACACAGGAGATGGAGTGTGCAATTACTGAACATCTTTCTTGGTAGATGAATGTGGAGATGGAAGATGTACATTTACTGTACACCTTTCTTTGTACATGAATTTTGAGATTACTGGCGGAAAGGCATTTTTAAGGTGAAAAGAGAATAAGTAAGCAGAGATGTTTAAGTGGGTTTTAAAAATTAAATTTAAAATAGATAAAAGTGAAAAAGAACCAACTTTTACTGCTGGAGATCTTAAAAATGGAGTTAAGACAACTTTATTTCAGTATTTTGCTAACAATAGCATATAAAATTTGAGACACTGCCAGTAGTTCTCACTTAAGAATAATGAGAAACAAGAAAATTCACAAACCAAGTTAGATGCTCAGCTCCAGGGACAAGGAAAAATAAACAGTCACTATGAAAGCAAGTTTTAACATTCAGTGGCTGACTCCTGGGTTAAGAAAGCAAAGTGAAACTGCAACACAGAATTCCCATCACCTGATGCTCAATGAGATTTTTTAAAAAGTCAATAGCAATCTAACATAGAAACACACATAAGTAAAATTTCTGAAAGGAAAAGAATAAAAATAACTGGTGGCCAAGAAAAGAAACAAGATCTAGGGCATCCCTTCTCCCCCAAAAGCAATACTGGTGAGTTGACAACAACCTTACAGTTCTCATCAATATCCACATGTCTGGAAAACAGAGAACTGAATGGAAAATGCTTTCTTCCTGCTTATGATTGGGGAGAAGTAAAAATAGAGAAAAAGCTGGGTGTAATAGAGTAAATAAAGATGCTTACACTTGAACAGACATGAAAGCCACAGTTTGACATTGAAGTGGGTGAATGACCTAACACTTGAAGGTATCCCTCCCCCATGAGAATAGGATACATACCCCAACTAGGTAGAATGAGCAGGACCTCATACAAGAGACTCAAAAACAGAGCAGAGTTCAGGTATTCTAAAGAAGACCATCCATGGCCTCAGCTGAGCTCTGCTACAGAAAAATGGGTAAAATAATAGCCCGCAGACTGCAGCCTGCTGGAGAAAACAAACAGGTCTCAGATATGGTGGGAAGAATCAAAAAATCACTAAGTGTTTCTGAACAAGTAACAGCCAAAGTTTATTGTGCTGAATCTGTGTTAGTCCTCAAAGGGGAGAGGACTCTGTACAGGGGCAAGGGTCATGGGACTTATCCTCAGAACTCTGGCTACCACAAATGTCAAGTTTATAAACACTTTTAAAAAATGGGGCTGGGTGTGATGGCTCACGCCTGTAATCCCAGCACTTTGGGAGGCCGAGGCAGGCGGATTACAAGGTCAGGAGATCAAGACCATCCTGGCTAACATGGTAAAATCCTGTCTCTACCAAAAATACAAAATTTAGCTGGGTGTGGTGACAGGTGTCTGTAGTCCCAGCTACTCAGGAGGCTGAGACAGGAGAATCCCTTGAACCCAGGAGGCAGAGGTTACAGTGAGCAGAGACGGCACTATTGCACTCTAGCCTGGGTGACAGAGCAAGACTCCATCCCCCAAAAAATAATAAAATAAAAAATAATGTGCACTTTCTCTGTTGTTTACGAAATCCTTCCTATTTCAATGTAAAAAAAAAAAACACATATTCTAAATTTTCTTCTCAACATTTCAAAGGTTTACCTTTCTACCTTTAAATCCTTAATTCATCCAGGTAGAGACCTCATTTCATTTTTACAGATAAAAAAAAAATGATCCTAGTATTATTTAGTGAACAGTTCATTTTTTCTCCCTATTCAGAAATACCACTTCTGTCATTTACTGATTCCATAGTGGCACAGGTCTGTTTTCTAGGGTTACGGTTTGTTCCATTGGTCCATGCACCTATCCTGCATCAATACCACACTGTCATGATCAGTAAAATTTCAGTGTTATACTTAGAAAGGCAGCCCTCCACCTTACTCCACTTTAGGAATGTTTTGGATATTCTTGAACTTTGGATTCTTTCAGGTAAATTTTATAATTAGTACATCAAATTCAATTTTTAAAATCCTTTTTGGATTTTGATTGTAACTGTACCGAATCAGTGATTCTCTACTGGGAGCAATTTAGCCCCCACGGGACATTTGGCAATGTCTGCAGAAGACTTTTTTGATTCAATACAGCAGGAAGGGATGTTTGTTAGCAGCATCCAATGGGTAGAGGCCAGGGATGATGCTAAATACCCTACATCGTACAGCCCCAACAGTAAGGAATTATCTGGCTCAAAATATCAATAGTACCAAGGCTGAGAAACCCTCCACTAAATCTAGACTATCTGGAGAGAACTAACATGTTTACATTATTTTGATAAACATGGAATATCTTTCCATTTACATAGGTCTTTAATGTATTTCAATTAAGCATTATCACCTACAGTGTACAGATTTTATACTTCTTTTGTAAGATTCCTAAGCCAAGAGTTTTAGCTATTATAAATGGTATCTTTAAAATTATGCTTAATATTTGTTGCTGATATATAGACTATAACTTGGTTTTATGTTTTGATGTTATAGCCAGCCATCTTGCTAAAACTCATTATTATTTTTTTGAGATGGAGTCTCGTTCTGTTGCTGAGTCTGGAGTGCAATGGTGCGATGTCGGCTCATTGCAACCTCTGCCCCCCAGGTTCAAGTGATTCTCCTGCCTCAGCCTCCCAACTAGCTGGGATTACAGGCATGAGCCACCATGCCAGGCCAGAAAACTCAATTTTTTTTTATATGTCTGTAGATCTTTTGAAGTTTTCTATATGAAAATCCTATCATTTACAAAAATCGTTTCCTCCATTTTGATACTTACATTTTTAATTTCTCTTGCTTGTTTTACTGTGATGGCTAGGACCTCCGCTACAAAGCTGACTTAGCAAGGGTAACTGAATTCCTTTTCTTCTACTTTATTCTAAAAGAAATAGTCCCACATTCAAATGTATGGAAATTTTTTATTTATATTTTTTCTTAAAATTTAATGGTATTTTGGTAAGAAAACGTGTCCTATGCGATACAAATTTTTTGAAATGTAAAGACTTCCTTTACAACACAATCAATTATAAAATCCATATTTAAAAAAATGTTTTATGTCCTTCACTTATCAATAGTTGAAAGATATTTTGAAATTATCTACTATGATGGTAGATGTTTCAATTTCTTCCTGTAGTTCTACCAATTTTTATATACTTTGAAGTTACTGTATTAGGTATATTAACATTTAGAAATGTAACATATTCCTGGGGAATTGAGTGTCTTATTATCCTTAATTATGCTCTTGGTTTTAAAGTCTACTTTGCCTGTTATTAAGTAGCTATACCAGCCTTCTTTTAGTTTGTATATGCCTGACTTACCTTTTTCCATGCATTTGCTTTCAATCTTTAGGTGAATTTATGCTTGCAGCCTATGTCTGGATTTCTTTTTCCCCAATCTAATAATCTCTGCCTTTTAACAGATAAGTTTTAATCTATTACTATTTACTGTGATTATTAATGTATTTGAACTTATTTCTATTATTTATTTTACTTTTTAGTTTCCATTTGTTCCACTTTACCCTTCTTGCCCTTTATACAATTTTATTTTTTTCTCATTCTACTGCTTCTTGCCACTTGTCTGGAATTTATGCACTCTATTTCTCTTCCTTTAAAGTTTATTCTTGAAAGTTTACCATGCACATTTACCTTTAAAAGTTTACAGTCAACGAATATTCATTACCTTCTCTTCAAAACACAAGGACCTTTAGAACACAACTCTGGACCCGCCCACCCCCACTTACATACCATGGCTGCCCATTATTCTAGTTGTCTTTTTCTTTTTCTTTTTTGAGACGGAGTTTCGCTCTTGTTACCCAGGCTGGAGTGCAATGGCGTGATCTCAGCTCACCGCAACCTCCGCCTCCTGGGTTCAGGCAAT
>NW_016107485.1:3634240-3653495 GCF_001604975.1 Cebus imitator | reverse complement strand
TTGTGTTTTTAGTAGAGACGGGTTTCACCATGTTGACCAGGATGGTCTCGATCTCTTGACCTCGTGATCCACCCGCCTTGGCCTCCCAAAGTGCTGGGATTACAGGCGTGAGCCACCAGGCCCGGCTTAGTTGTCTTTTTCTTAACTCAAAAATTAGACTTTATATAGAAAATGTTTATCATACGTGTGTGTTTGCCATTTATTCATTATTCTCTCTTGAATTTTAAACTATCTTTCCGGAATAATTTTCCTCCTTTTGAAGTACACCTTTTAATGCAAGTCTCATGGTTGTAAACTCTCTCTTCATTCTTTTATTCATCTATAAATAACTATTTCATCCTCACCCTTAAATGATGGTTTCACTGGTATACAGTTATAGGCTGTTATTTTCCTTCAGCATTTTAAAGATACTATGTCACTGTCATCAGGCTTCTGCTGTAGCAGATGAAAGTTTTCTGGTACAGTAATTAATTGTCATTCCTTTGTAGCAGTATCCTCTATATAGCTTAATATTACTTTCATATTTTCCATTTTCTTTGGACATATCTTCTAGTTCACTAAATTTTTTTACTTCAGTAGTATTTCTCATTTCTGCAAGTTCCCTTTTTTCAAATTCATCCATTCAGTCCTAATAATCTCTTGATAATTGTTGATGCATGTGATTATATTCTTTATTTATGTAAATACACAGCTACCCTGTATTCTGTATCTGACCTTCCCAATATCTACAATCTTTGGGGAATGATTACTGCTTACCTTCTCCTGGTTTGGGGATATTGGATTGTGAGCTCACTGCTTGTTTTAAACTGGTGAAAATCCTATTGGACCTAACTTATGAACTGAGTACACTGTCTCAATTCAGTCCCCTAGAGGGTCGGAGTTGAGCATAGTAATCCAAGGCTTTCCTTTCCAGTGTTCAGGACAGGCCCCGAACTCACTCTCTGATCTACTAACAACTGCTCTTAAGCAACTCAACCCCTACAGTTATCTGCAGCTTCCCACAGGCAGAATGCCAAGTCACTCTGACTTCAGCTCACCTGTGCTCTTCATATTTTACCTTTTTCAAAGAGAGAAACTTACAGACTTCCCATACTTCTTGTGAGGCCAGTAGTGTCCCAAATAGTGTGTCACTTTCAGTCTTTGGTTATTGTGCAGTAAATGGAGTTCCTAGTCTCATTGCCAGAAGGAGATCGTTAATATTTTTTACTAAAAAAACCGCATGTAATTCCATTTCTATAAAAATAATTGATCTCTAGCTATCCATCTCTGTATATGTATGTATAGATTTTTTTTAGATGCTGGCCAGGCATGATGGCTCAAATCTGTAATCCTAGCACTTTGGAAGGCTGAGGCGAGCAGATCACTTGAGCCAAGAAACTCGAGACCTGCCTGGGAAACATAGTGAAACTTTTTCTCTACCAAAAAACAAAACAAAACAAAAAAATTAGCTGAGCATGGTGATGCATGCCTGTAATCCCAGCTACTTGGGAGGCTGCGGCGGGAGGGTCACCTGAGCCCAGGGGGGCCAAGGCAGCAGTAAACTGTGATGGCACCACTGCACTCCAGCCTGTACAACAGAGTGAGACCCTGTCTCTGAAAAAAAGATGCCTGGAATTATAATTATCTAGTATCAATGATGGCTATTTCTGAGTAATTATATAACAAGCCTATATTGTTTTTACCAGAGTAGAATGTTTTTCTGAAACAAAAATAAATAAAAAAAAAAACAGTTATGCACAGCTTAACAACAGGGCTGCTTTCTGAGAAATGCATTGCCAGGCAATTTCATTGTTATATAAACACAGAGTGTACTTACACACATTGAAATGGTAGAGCTTACTGCATACCTGGGCGATATGATACAGCCTATTGCTCCTTGGCAATGAACTTGTACAGTATATTACTGTACTGAATGCCGTAGGCAATTGTAACACAATGGTAAGTATTTGCGTATCTAAACATAGAAAAGGCATAGTAAAAATATATTCTAATTTTATAGGACCACCATCATACACACAGTCCACCACTGACCAAAATATCATATGACACGTGACTATATTCTAAATGTTAACAGTGGTCAGTTTGAGGTGGTAGAGATATAAATTTTTTAAATATATTTTTAAATTTAAAAGATCAACTGTTTGACATTTATCAATGCAAATGTCGTAGTTACAACCATAGTTTGTAACTGAGGTTTTGCCTTACAAACTAAGGCAAAACTCCATTTTCTGCACAATAACCAAAGACTGGAAGTGACCCACTATTTGGGACCCTACTGGCATCACAAGAAGTATGGGAAGTCTCTAAGTTTCTCTCTGAAAAATGTAAAAACATTTTCACATGTTTTTATGAAACAATAAAATTTCACATTAACTCTTATTAGTACAAAGCTCTTTGTAAGAAGTAACAACATCAACATTGCTGTTTTTTATTACAAAAACATGACAACTACTTTGCAGTACATAAAGTCCTCATTTAACGATGTCTATAGTCTCTTGTAAATTGCTACTTTAAGGGAAACAATGTATAATGAAAACAGTTTTACCATAGGCTAATTGATAATAAACAAGAACTAACTTCCTACAGCACATTTCTAGTCACAAAAACTTCACCAAACTTCTAAATAAAAACCAAAACACTTTTATTCTTATTATTTGAGTTGGAGTCTTGCTCTGTTGCCCAGTCTGGAGAACAGTGGCATGATCTCGGCTCACTGCAACCTCTGCCTTCCAGGTTCAAGCAACTCTCCTGCCTCAGCCTCCTGCGTAGCTGGGACTACAGGCACCTGCCATCATGCCCGGCTAATTTTTGTATTTTTACTAGAGACGAGTGTTTCACCATGTTGATCAGGCTGGTCTTGAACTTTTGGCTTAAGGTGATCCACCTGCCTCCGGGTCTCAAAGTGCTAGGATTACAGGCAGAAGCCACCACGGCCGGCCCACTTTTATTATTAAACATTGAAATAAATGTGAGCTCTACATACATTTAAGGAAGATTAGTAAAAAGATAATTATCTGCTTATTTTAGTTCAGGGTCACATGTGGCTGGAGCCCATCCTGGAAACTCAGGGCACAAGGTGGGAACCACCCCTGGACAGGCATGCCACTTCATCACAGGGTGCACTCACCCCCACACCACACTCACTTGGACTGGGACCATTCAGACGTGCCTGCTGTGCACATCCTTGGGAAGTGGGAGAAAAGCAGAGGACCTGGAGAAAGCCCAGGCAGACAGGGGGAGAACATGCAAACTCCACATAGACAGGAGGCTCAGCCGGGAATCGATGTTTTTCTCATCAGTTATAAAAACACTGAACAAAAGGATGTCATTCAAGGACCTATTATATAATTTTGGCTCAACAGCAAAGATAGTTTTCGGGGAAATGTTTCCATAATACAGAGTGCTATTACATTTGATGCAGACCAGAGTAATCCTTGATACAGGTAAAGTTCTGTTGCAAAGAACAGTGCTAGTAAAGAGCTCTTTATGGAAGATCAGATGACCAACACAGGTACAGTTTTGCTGGTCTGGCTAGAAACTGTGCCTCTGGAGATCATTTTTTAAATAATTGTTGCCTCTACAAAAAATGGCTTGATGCTTAGAGCTGAGTTAAACGGCCCTTTTTCTATTGTTCTGTCTTGCCATCAAGCGGCAACGATCCTTCAGCCCATCTCTTCCTTCAAACATCAAAGCATCTAAACAAAAACCGCCCAAGCTATCTACTAGAATTAAAACTTGGGAAAACATCCAAGAAAAGAAAAAAAAAGTAGTGGAAGTGGCAATGTGTATGTAACACCTTCTTTAAAGCACCTCTTTTCCCTCGCTGATTCACCGTAAAGCAGGGAAGCACAGCTGTACCAGCTCTAGGTCCTAAAGCCTGGAAATCATATTTCTTGCATTCAGTTTTACATTTCACTGTACCTGAAAAACCTAGAGACATCTTGAGACTCCTTCTAATGAAAATGTCCCTGGATATCATCACTTGCCTCTGTTTTCTCTAATGCAAATGTTACTCATTTTCAATTTCTCTTTCTTCTCCTATACAGCATCAACTTGCTGCCTCTCTACAGTCTGTCTGTAAACATGACTATTTCCTCATTTCTATAACCCTAGGAGCAGGTCCTGGATGCCTGGATTGAAACAACTGTCTCTTATAAAGCTTCATTCAATTGGTATTTCCTTCATTTCTACAAAAGCAATAAGAATTATCTTCCACAAACAGCTGTTTTCAGTAATAAGGAAACTCAGTTCTGTGACTAAGCTAAACATCCCTTCTGTTCTCTAAGGCCTCCAGTGGTTCCTAGTTGCTAGTCATATCAAACTGAAACTTCCAGATACTATTTATTAGGTCATTTATGAATTGCTCTGAGTTCTCTCAGCTATCTGCCCCTACTGTTTCACATATTCAAATTTGTATTTTTATACCACTTAGTCAGCAACAAGACTCAAAAATAACCCTGAACCCAACATCATGGAAAGCCATATCGGTCACAGAACACCTACGAGGGAGTATTTTAGGAGAGATGCGTATGTTTTGGCTGCTGGCATTTTTACTATCATAACTTGTGGATGCACCTCATTCTAACCGATCTACCGATCTTTGAGGTTTAATTCGTTACTTCCCCTGTCCCATTAAGAATGTCCCCCTCAATTTCTTATTTTTCCCCACCCCAACCCCAAACTGTCAATTTTCTTTCTTCCTTTAAAATACAGCTTCAGATTCAAATGCCTACATGGAATTGGTTAGTATTGCCAAGTTTACTTAATCCAATTAATCTTTTTTGAACACAAACACACACATCTATATATCTAGTATATATTCATATAGAAAGCAGGTGAATGAAATAAAAAATAATAGATTTTTAAACAAATTTATTACAGACGTTACATCCAAATATTCACTGTTCACTTTAAATTGTACCCTTACTATAGATTTACTATAATAAGGCCATCATTGACTAAAGTTTTTAGAATATCTTTTCGTGAAACAGACTTAAAAGCACATGGTAGGCAAGATCCCATCTTGAAAAAATATTTGAGTCAGCTGGGTGTGGCGCTGTGTGCCTGTAGTCTCAGCTACTTGGTAGGCTGAGGCAGGATGATTACTTGAGTCCAGTAGTTCAAGGCTGCAGTGAGTCATTATCATACCACTGCGCTCCAGCCAGGATGACAGAGCAAGACCCTGTCTCAAAAGAAAAAGCACACAGCACATCACAAGCTATAGCCTCCATTTGAGCAGAATTACAGCCAATTTACTTACCAGGCTTAGAACAATGTCTGGCATTGTGGTAAGCAGACACTCAATATATGTTTGTGTATTAAAAAAAATAAATTGTAGCAAAACTTCATTTGAAGGTGGATTCACTTGTTTTAAAGAGACAAAAGTCATTCATAGTTCAGTGTAGTGAATATGACATGTCATAAAGATGGGGACTATCATTCTAGGTTTAAAAATGCAATGTGTAACTACAAAACAATAAACTAGAGTTTCTTGCATGAATCATAAAATCAGAGTTGGGTTACTTCTGTATCAATTTAGGGACTCAGTTTCTAAGCTCACAGTTCACCAAGCCAAGTTCACAACAGTTTCAGGGCATCTGCCCTGCTATTCCCTCTGCCTGATACACAGGCATACCTTGAAGACACTGTGGCAGGTTGGGTTCCAGATCACTGCAATAAAGCAAATATTGCAATAAAGTGACTCACACAAACTTTTTTGTTTTATGTTTATACCAGACTGCAGTCTACTTAGTAGACTAAGTATGCAATACCATGTTGCCTAAAAAATACATATACATAACTTAATTGAAAAATATTGCTAATTTTAAAAGGTTGACATGGGGAGGCCAAGGCAGGCAAATCACGAGGTCAGGAGTTCGAGACCAGTGTGGCCAACATGGTGAAATCCCATCTCTACTAAATATACAAAAAAAAAAATCAGCTGGGCATAGTGGCAGGTGCCTGTAGTCCCAGCTACTCAGGAGGCTGAGGCAAGAGAATCACTTGAACCTGGGAGATGAAGGTTGCAGTGAGCCGAGATTGTGCCACTGCACTCCAGTCCAGGCGACAGAGTGAGACTCCATCTCAAAAAAAAAAAAAAAAGGTTGACAATCATCCGAGCCTTCAGGGAGTCATCATCTTTTTGTGAGTGGTGGGTCTCACCTCCACGTTGAGGGCTGCTGACATCAGGGTGGCTGTTGCTGAAGGTTGGGATGGCTGTGGCAATTTTTTAAAGTAAGACAACGATAAAGCCTGTAAATATCAACTGACTCTTCCTTTCACAAAAGATTTATCTGTAGTATGCAGCGCTGTTTGATAGCATTTTACTCACAGTAGAACTTCTTTCAAAATTAGAGTCAATCCTAATTCTGCCACCGCTTTATCTACTAAGTTTATGTAATATTCTGAATTCTTTGTTGGCAGTCCAACAATGTTCACAGTGTCTTCACAGGAGTAGATTTCATCTCAAGAAACCACTTTCTTCGCTCATCCATAAGAAGTACCTCCTCATCTGTTCAAGTTTGGTCATGAGATTGCAGCAATCCAGTCACATCTTCAGGCTCCACTTCTAACTCTAGTTTTCTTGCTATTTCCATCACATCTGCAGAGTCTTCCTCCACTGAAGTCTTGAACCCCTCAATGTCATCCATGAGATTTGGAATCCACTTCTTTCAAACTCCTGTTAACGTTGACATTTTGACTTCCTCCCATGAATCACATGTTCTTAATGACATCTTGGATGGTGAATCTTTTCCAGAAGGTTTTTAATTTACTTTGCTCAGATCCATCAGGGGAATCACTGTCTATGGCAGCTACAGCTTTATGAAATGTATTTCTTTAGTAATAAGACTTGAAAGTTGAAATCCTTCTTTGATCCATGGGCTGAAGAATAAACACTGTGTTAACAGGCATGAAAACAACATTAATCTCCTTGTACATCTCCATCAAAACTCTTGGGTGACCAGGTGCATTGCCAATGGGCAGTAATATTTTTAAAGGAATCTTAAGGGCACTAAGATTTCTGGAATGGTAAAGGAGCAGTTGGCTTCTACTTAAAGTCACCAGTTGCCTTAGTTCCTAACAAGAGAGTCAGCCTGTCCTTTGAAGCTTTGAAGCCAGGCATTGACTTCTCCTCTCTAGCTATGAGAGTCCCAGATGGCATCTTTTTCCAAGAAAAGCCGATTTCATCTACACTGAAAATCTGTTTAGTGTAGCCACCTTCATCAATTACCTTAGCTAGATCTTCTGGATAACTTGATACAGCTTCTCCATCAGCACTTGCTGCTTCACTTGCACTTTTATGTTATGGTGGCAGCTGCTTTCCTCAAACCTCATGAATTAATGTCTGCTAGCTTCAAGCTTTTCTGAAGTTTTCTCATCTCTCTTGTCTTTGTAGAATTAAAGACAGTTAGAACCTTGTTCTGGATTAGGCTTTGTCTTAATGGAATATTGGGGCTAGTTGGATCTTCTATCTAGAGCACGCAACCTTTTCTCCATATCAGCAACAAGGCTGTTTCCCATTATTATCATCCCTGTATTCACTGTATTCTAATTTCCTTCAAGAACTTTCCCTTTACATTCATAACTTAGCTAACTGTTTGGCACAGGAGGCCTACCTTTCAGCCTGTTTCAGCTTTCAACATGCCTTCCTTACTAAGTTTAATCATTTCAAGCTTTTGAATTAAAGTGAGAAACATGCGACTCTTCCTTACACTTGAACACTTATAGGCCATTGTAGGGTTATTAATTGGCTTAATTCCAATATTGTTGATTCTCAGGGGCCAGGGAGACTCAATGAGAGAGAGAGAGATGGGGGCCCATGAAGCAGTCAGAACACACACAACACATATCAGTAAGCATGCTGGTCTTCTACAGGCATGGTTTGTGGTACCCCAAAACAATTATAATATTAATATCTAAGATTACTGATCATAGATCACCATGACATATAATAAAGAAAAAGTTTAAAATATTGCAAGAACTACCAAAATGGGACACAGAAAGTATACACATGCTATCAGAAAAATGGCACCCATAAACTTCTTGGGTGCAGGCTGGCCACAAACCTTCAATTTATAAAAATTGCAGTATCTGTGAAGCACAATAAAGCAAAGTGCAAGCAATCAAGGTATGCCTGTACGTGGGTTGCACCCTCACTTCATTCAGGTCTATTTAAAGATTCACTTCCTCTAAAAGGCCTGCTCTCACTACATGACCTAAAATAAAACCATCCCGGTCACTCTCTGTTCCCTGACTCTGCTTTCCTTTTCTTTATAGGACTTGTTATTATCTGACATATTTTATCTATCTTGTGCTTGTGACAGAAAAATCCTAGTCTCTGTCACTAGAATGTTAGTTCCATATAAAAGAAAATTTATTCACTCCTATAGCTCCAAATTTCTGCTGAATATCCAAATTTTAAATAAATTCAATAATTATGTGTTTATAATGAAAGAGGAAAGAACTGATAAAAGAAATGGAAGAAGGAAGAGTAAGAAAGGTCACACTGAAGAAGCAAAAGGAAGAAACTCTGAATAAGTCATAATCAGTTATTCTTCTCTGTTGCTCTGTTTTTAGCATCCATTTGAATTAAAGACTCACATGAGAAAATTTCAAAATGAGTGGCTCTTTTGGATATTTATTTCAAAAGAATCAGATACCCTAAAGAAAGAAATTCCACCACTCTTAGAAGCAGGTAGGTAGCATTTGCAACTATAATTACAATGGCTATCCTCTTTCAATGTCTGTCTCTCCAATCCCAAGTATGGATGTTCACTCAATGTCCCATTGGGTGACCATTTGAAACTCTTAAGTCAGAAAAGTACTTGAATGATTTTCAGCAAGATTAACTTGTGTTGGTATTACTAGTAACGTTGTTAAATTTTCACACTTAACTGACATTTGGAATTACCTGTTTGTACTGAATACAAAGAGACAGTTTCTAAGTCACATTTCATGAATGTTTTGCTTCCTTCAACTGTCCATTCCTCATACACAACTTATCAACAGGGGTTCTACTGGAGAAGTTAGAGCAAAAAGATTTAAGTTTTGGCAAATTTGGCAGAAAAGATGACAGCATTTTTCTACTGATGTCTATTATAGCAATATATACAAATCCCTTTTTCATAAAAGTTCAGTAGTCCATATTTAAAGTTTTAAGCAAAGGAAAGAGTACAAAGTATTGTCCTAGAAGAACGTTTAGGATTCTGAGGGATATTTTTTAAAATTTCAATTATTTGATATATATTATAGGATCAAAGAGACCTCATACACACATATCCAGACACCTAGTCTTAGAAAACTGTACTACTTCACTTTCTAGTTAAGCATAAAATCTTAAAATTGAATCACAATGCCAAATAGGGTAGTCACTACTTTAATATCTTAAAAGCTCAAAGACATTTTATTTGAATCCAAGATAACTGCTTTCAGAAAACAGAAATAAAATTGGGCCAGGCACAGTGGCTCACACCTGTAATCCCAGTATTTTGGGAGGCCAAGGCAGGAGGATCACTTGAAGTCAGGAGTTCGAGACCAGCCTGGGCAACATGGTGAAACCCCGTCTTTAATAAAAATACAAAAATCAGCCAGGCATGGTGGTGGGTGCCTGTAATCGCAGCTATTCAGGAGGCTAAGGGAGGAGAATTGCTTGAACCCAGGAGGCAAAGGTTGCAGTGAGTCAAGATCATACCGCTGCATTCCAGCCTGGGTGACAGAGCAAGATTCCATCTCATAAATAAATATATAAAGCAAAAAAAAAAAAATAAACTAGAAAAAAGGCATAAAATCTTCTACTAAATATTCTTCATCTTTGTTTTCTATAGTATGAAGCCTAGTATGGTAGTAGTACTAAATAGTATAGTAATTTAGTACTAAAACATATTTTATATTTTAAAATCATTATTAGTACCAGTTACATTTTAGGCCAGTGTTCATTATACGTACTTTTATTATGTAGCCTTCCAAACTTAGGAAGCTTATACTTCTTCCCTGAAGCAGAAATATCTGGTGTGGGGGCAGAAGCACACGCTATCAGTGAGCTACTTGAACCAAACACTCTTTTAGAAAACCATGTGGAGTAGGAGGTACGCTGCCTAGTCCGACACGCCACTTCCCTCTCTTTACACAGCAGCTGTTCATCCATCAGCAATGTGATGACTTGCTTAGATTTTTCCCGGATATAGTAACCTGAAAAATATATTGAATCTGCTTAGAAAAGTAAATACTAGTTAAGGCTATAATTAATTTTTATTCTACAGAAATTTTTCTAAAAAATGTCAGCAGTGAAAAAACCTGCAGCAAGTAAAGAATTGCTGATAAGTATATTCCTATACTTCAAAGGGTAAATAAATCATTAATATATGATAAAAATTATATACTGTCATTACATTTTTCACTTTAAATACATTATTGGATTTTCCTTTTAAAAGCAATATACACTTTGCAATAGTCAAACAATAAAGGCATACAAAGAAGGGGTATGAATTGGATCTAGATATGCTGACCTAGATGTATGACCAGGACACATGGTTAAAGATTTAAAGCAACATACACAATATGATTTGAAGCTGTAAGGTATAGAGGAAAAGAAACCACTATATATGCATATGGAATAGAGAAGCAGATAGAGAATTACATACAGCTGTGGTTTGAATGTATCCCCCTCCAAAATTCAGGTACTGCCAATGTGAGAGCATTAAGAGGTGATTATGCCATGAGGTCACCTCCTTTGTGAACAGTATGAAGGTCCTTAACTTCAGGAACTCATTGTCTTCCACCTTTCACTTCATTCCTTCTGCTCTAGCTACCCTGGTGCCTTATTCTACAATCTGACCGTGCTCTTCATCTCCCTGATTCATTCAGGTCTCTTCTCAAAAGTCACCTCCTCAGAGAATCTCCCTTCTGTCTGCCCTTTCTAAAAGAGCTCCACCCCCATCGCTCTCTATTTCTTTATCCTGCTTTATTTTTCACTTTGGCATTTATCACTACCTAATATCATATATTTATTGGTTTACTTACTTATTGGTTGTTTCCTCATCAAAAATACAAGCTCCATGAGGGGCAGAGAACTCTCATTTTAGACACTGGTATCTTCAGTGTCTCCAAGAGTGACTGGCACTCAGTAGATGCTCAGTAAGTATGTACTAAGTGACCAAGGCGGGTGGATCACTTGAGGTCAGGAGTTTGAGACCAGACTGGGCAACATGGTGAAACCCCATCTCTACTAAAAACACTAGCGAGGCACGGTGGCGCATGCCTGTAATTCCAACTACTCAAGTGGCTGAGGGATGAGAATTGCTTGAACCCAGGAGGCGGAGGTTGCAGTGGGCCGAGATTAGGCCACTGCACTCCAGCCTCTCCAGCCTGGGTGACAGCATGAAACTCACTCAAAAAAAAAAAATTTTTACTGAGTGAATTAATAAAGGAACAAATTACCAATACCAAAAAGCTGCTAATTTTCTTCTTGACATAGTGTACATGAAACCAGATTGATGAAAAATACTAAGTCAATTTACAACTTAGCTGCCTAAGAGCGTTGCTTGTCCTGAAATAATTTCTTGTAACACTGCTCTAATTAGCTTAGAACTAGAAATCATAGGACAGATGTGGAATATTCTCCTTGGAGTCTGGGTGGATCGGCGGGATTTGAGGACAGCTGCAATCATTCTAAGAGACAGGCAGTTACACCCAGCAAAGAGCCAGTTGTAATAATGGAGGACTTCTCCCGAGACCATCAGAGCCCCTCCCTGAGGTAGCAGTCAGCAGCGCCTGGAAGATCAGGCTGCAGCAGTTCATCGAATATAGGGAAGAAATAACCCAGAAGTGAGCTTCTGCCCACTACCCTGGCTTCCTGTCACCTTAGAGATAGTAGGTACTAACCTGGCTGTTGGAAAGCATCAAAGTTGAAAGAAAATCCAAGAAGAGCCTAATAAACCTGCCTCAAGGATGTGTTAAATAACAACAGCAGCAATAATTAGACAGCACCTACTTACTACTAAGCAATACGTTTCTGAAAAGAAAGGGAGAACAGCATATTCAAAAGAAGTACTGAAAATAGAAAATTTAGGCAGCAAAAGAAAGAAATGGAGTTGGAAGTAGAAAACATGGATTCTCTGAAATTAGAAATTAAACTATGCCAAAAGATCAATACCCAAGGATATTATATAAAATACATCAAGATAAGAAGGTTGTTAGATGAGGTGCAGTTTTTGGGGTTTTGTTTGTTTGTCTGAGATGGAGTTTCGCTCTTGTTGCCCAGGCTGGAGTGCAATGGCGCGATCTCAGCTCACTGCAACCTTCGCCTCCTAGGTTCAAGCGATTCTCCTCCCTCAGCCTCCCCAGTAGCTGGGACTACAGGTGTGTGCTACCACACCCAGCTACTTTTTTTTTTTTTAAGTAGAGAGGAGGTTTCACCATGTTGGCCAGGATGGTCTCGATCTCTTGACCTTGTGATCCAACTGCCTTGGCCTCCCAAAGTGCTGGGATTACAGGTGTTAAGTCACTGCACCTGGACTGGGTGAGGTACAGTTTTAATTGGGAATCTTTTGGCTAAGTGTCAGAAACTCCATTTGAACTGGGTAAGGCAAAAGTCATGGGAAAACCAGGGGTTGCAACTGAGCCTCAGGCATAGAGGAAGCCAAGGCTGGAAAACCACCAGGACTTCTTTCCCCCTGCCGTCTCTGCTTCTCTAGGAAATGCCTGCATTTTCTCTTCTTGTACATTGGCTTCTTTTATCTGAAGGTGGTTATGGCCACAAACAACTCTAGATTCACAATGCCACCTGAGAAGTCTCCTTCTTCCTTCCTTCAAATTTGGAGTATTAGAAGGACTCCAACTGGCTCAGCCTGAAACAGTCACATACTCATCACCATGGCCATAGGGTGTGATGCTACAATTGGCAACCTCAATTAGAGCATGACAGGGGAGTGAGGATAGGATCCAGGTGATATAAAAATCAATAAGTAGACAGCCAACTTGAGGAGTCCTCCCAAACAAGCAAACGAAAAGGACAAGGAGATCAAATTATTAGAGCAATTATGCAAGAAATCAAGATCCAAGGAAATTCATTTATGTAGTCAGTCATTTCTGGAACAGTTAAGTTTCAGGGAATATTCTAAGCAATGGTGGTGCAAGTCAAAAAAAAAAAAAAGAGACAAGGTCCCTGCACTTGTGACACTTACACTGTAGTTGGTTGAAACAGCCAATAATCATCAACAAGATAATTTCAGACAAAAATAAGTAAAGGAAATAAAGAAGAGTGCTATGCTAGATGGCTAGACATTAATTTTGGGTGCAGTCATGGGAAGTCTTTCAGAGGAGTTAACATGGCTGAGTCTTGAACAGCAGAAGCAGCCAGCTCTGCAGGCTGCTTAGGGCAGGGTGTGCCAGACAGGGAAGAGCTACGATTTCTTCGGGAAAGCCTTCCACCGACTGTGAACACCCCCTCCCAGTGAGCCCTACACATAGACGTGGGCCTCTGACTTGGCCAGGCCCTGCTTTCATATACTCTCACAGCATCTTACCCTTGTCTTTTACAGCATTCCCACAGTTTGTAATTGCCCATTTGCTAACTGTCTTTTCCTTCCACTAAACTGACATCCACGAAGGCCAGTCTATGCTTGTTTGTTTAAGAGGCACTTAAGAAAAGTTTGTGAAATGAATGAATATGCTGAGAAAAAGTTTCCCAAATGCTGGGGAGAAATCTATATGTATGTTTAAAGCTGAACATCGTGTAAAGAGATTTGGAAATATGGCAAATTCAAAGATCTAGGATATTGAGATGCACAGCTAGGAAAAATATGTATCACAAGATCTTTAGTAAAACATGTACTAGGCTTCAAACAATCATAAAAATCTTCAAACTCCTGTCTCTATTCCTGACCCATAGCAAACCAAAATCTACTCTTCTTCCCATATTCCTTTCTCAGTGACTTTTATCTCCATTCTAAGTTAAAAATATGAACATATACCTCCCAAATTCAGTTATCCATGTCTATCGACCCACTACTTATCTTCCAAATCCATTTTCTCCTCTTCATCTTGGTTCAGACCTTGATCATTTGTTACCCTTGGTGTCCTAAACTACTTACGTAGTTTTAGTTTCCCTTTCAATCTACCCTCCACAATGCCTTCAGGGAATAGGGTAGGGGTAAGGAGGGAGGGGAGAAATAGCTAAAATATCTGATCAAGTTTCCAGGTTAAAAAACCTCCAGTCAGTTGCGGTGAGCTGAGGTCGCACTTCTGCACTCCAGCCTGAGTGACAAGAGTGAAACTCCGTCTCAAAAAACAAACAAAAAAAAACCTCCAGTCAAGTTGGCTTAGTAAGTTCATGCTTCAAAGTATCCCCCCGTTCTGCTCCAAATACACAGCAATAATAGACACTGCCAGTATCAAAAACAAGATAACTCCCCTTCCCCCATGAGGCAGAAATATAAGAGAAATGAAAAAGCAGTGAGGAAGGCTAAAGCCAAGGGCTGCTGGGCTCTTGATCTGGCATCCCAGAGTTCAGCTCCTCAGGTGTTAGGGAACCACAGGTGGTCTCACTCTTTAATGTTATGTGGGCAGTGTTTGTGAGAGAAAGCTGGGAAGAAAAAGGAAGAGAAAAAAAAATAGCCATCAACTGCTTCCTGGGATATAACTTATTTGTAGCTGTGGGTCTAAACGCAGGAGGATACACATGCAGTCTTAATACTTGGAACTAAACTAAGCCACCTGCTTGCTCAGTCCCTGGGTCTAGGACATTCCAGTTATTACCATAGGGCATGTGCCCCAAGCCATCTTTATAAGGCATGTGCAGGAGGGAGTCTAGGGGACCTGGGTAGAGGGAACTGAAAAACCTTTATTTTATGAAAAAACAAAGGAAAAAAATGAACATGAGTGGCTGTAGGGAAAAACCTCCCACTCAAAGTGGCCTAAAAACTAAAATTCTACAACACATACTTTAAAAATCTAATGCTAAGAAAGTCAGCCAGTGAAATCAGCAATCTATGTAAGACCTCAAACAATAAGAATCCTAGAAGAAAACCTAGAAAACACCATTATGGACATGAACTTGGGAAAGAATGTATGACTAAGTCCTCAAAAGTAACTGCAATAAAAACAAAAAATTGACAAGTGGAACCTAATTCAACTAAAGAGTGTCTGCACAGCAAAAGAAACTATCAGTGTAAAGAGACAACCTATAGAATGGGAGAAAATATTCACAAACTATGCATCTGACAGAGGTCTGATCTTCAGAATTATAAGGAACTTAATTCAACAAGCAAAAAACCAAAACCCAACTGAAAAATGGGCAAAAGACATGAACAGCCACTTCTCAAAAGACATACAAGGGGCCAAAAAACATACATAAAAAAATGTTCCACATCACTAATCATCAGAGAAATGCAAAGCAAAACCACAATGAGATACTACCTCACACCAGTCAGAATTGGCTATTATCAAAAAGCCAAAACAACAGCAGATGCTGGTGAGGCTGTGGAGAAAAGGGAACACTTGTATACTACTGGTGGGAATTTAATTTGGTCAGCCCTGGTGGAAAGCAGTTTGGAGATTTCTCAAAGGACTGAGAACTGGATTCAACCCAGCAATCTCATTACTGGGTATATATCCAAAAGAAAATGCATCATTCTACCAAAAATACACACGCATTTGTTATGTTCACTGCAGCACTATTCACAATAGACTGCACTATTCTGAATGGCAACAACAGAAACTGAGGACTACTGCAAGTGGGAGGAGAGAAGGGAGGCAAGGGTTGAAAAATGAACTACTGAGTACTACGCTTAGTACATGGGTGATGGGATCAATCATACCCCAAACCTCAGCATCACGCAGTTTATCCAGGTAACAAACCTGCACATGTAACCCCTGAATCTAAAATAAAAGTTGAAATTGTAAAATAAATAAAAATCATCAATCAAAATATAAATTCATGTCAAATGAAATCAGTATTTCTGTAAGATCCTCTACAGAATCGATATTCTATGATTTCAAAACCCTCTAACAAAGATTTTTAAATAAAGAGATTAATACATGACTCATCTTGCCAACAAGGGATATGAAACAAAACAAAGGCAGACATGAAAACAGAACAGATGGATATGAAGAGAATCAATTAAAAATCCTAGAAATGAAAACTACCATCACTGAGATTTTTTTAAAAAGTCAACATCCAAGATAAAAACCGGACTAGAACAGCTGAAGACAGATTTAGTAATTGGAGAACAGTACTTTATTTATTTTTGAGATAGAATCTCAGTCTGCCACCTAGGCCGGAGTGCAATAGCACAATCTCAGTTCACTGCAACCTCCGCTTCTTGGATTCAAGCCATTCTCCTACCTCAGCCTCCCGAGTGGCTGGGATTACAAGCAGACACCATCAGGCCCGGCTAATTTTTATATGTTTAGTATTTTTGCCATGTCGGCCAGGCTGCTCTGCAACTCCTAGCCTCAAGAGATCCGCCTGCCTCGGCCTCCAAAAGTGCTGGGATTAGAGGCGTGGGCCAGCACGTCCAGCCAATTGGAGAACAGTACTAAGGAATTCTCCCAAAATACAGCACAGGGAGGCAACAAGATTTAAAAGATTAATTAAAAGGCATAAAGAACAGATTGTAGGCCCCAATATTCATCTAGAGAAACTTTCAAAAGATGACTAAGAGTAAAAAAGCAACACTCAGAGACAAGAGCTGAGAATTTTACAGAAAAGACATAACTGTTCACATCAAAAATGATGTCCAAAGACCAAGTAAGATAAATAAAAATAAATCT
Source organism: Cebus imitator (assembly GCF_001604975.1). Taxonomy (NCBI): domain Eukaryota; kingdom Metazoa; phylum Chordata; class Mammalia; order Primates; family Cebidae; genus Cebus; species Cebus imitator. Next base: position 3,636,725 of record NW_016107485.1, on the reverse strand, counting down.
ACACCAGAAACAATGCAGAAAAATAGAAGAATATTTAGGATAAAGAGAAAATATTAAAGCTACGAATTCCTTCTTTGGATTTATAATAGCATACTTGCCATTCAGTCAGCCTATCAGCCATTGTCAGCAAATGCTGATTCCCCACCTCCACCACAGAAAGACGAAACTGAGACACAAATAAAGTATCCTGATCCCTCCAAACCTAGCGAGGAAGGCTGACGCATGAATCAATAATTACGGCAGTGTGACAGGGCTCCAATGTATACGTGGACAAGGTGCTAGGGACAAGCAGAGGGTGACCACTTAACTCTGCAGGACGGTCGAAAAGACCTCCTTTTCTACTGGCTCATGTCTATAATTCCAACACTTTGGGAGGCTGAGATGGGAGGATCAGTTGAGGCCAGGAGTTTGAAACCAACCTGGGCAACATACAGAGACCCCGTGAAAGGAAGGAAGGAAGGAAGGAAGGGAGGGGAAAAGGAAGGAAGGAAAATAAATTAGCTTGTACTCCCTGCTATTCAGGAGGCTGAAGCAGGATAAAACTTGAGCCCAAAAGTTGCAGGCTGCAGTGAGCTGTGATCGCACCATTACATTCCAACAGGGGAAATGGAGTGAGATCCCATCTTCTAAAATAAAAAAAGACCTTCCTAGTGAGTATCATAATGGAGCTTTATTTGAACATGAATATCTGTTTTAGGAAATTAAAATAATGAAAGTTAAAATCAAGAACTAATAATATTAACTAATATTCTCCTCTTACATGTAGTAAGTTATCCATCAATATTAGTTAATGATATTAACTAATATTAGTTAGTTAATATTATTAACTAATATTGATGGATAACTTACTACATGTCTAACTCTCAGAGTTAAGTTCATTTTACCAAAGAGAAAGTAAGGTTTAGGGTGATGAAGTAACTTTCTCAAAGTCATAAAGTTAATAAACTAGAAAACAGAGATTGGCTTTAATTTCTTTGACTGGCCTTAGCATATACTTATAAGCTATTTCATTTGATGAGAACCTTAAGAGAGAATAATTCTGTTGATGCAGCATTGAAAGGGCTAAACTGGCTGCTTTTCCTTTTTTGTTTACTGTGCTTTGTCATCCATGTGGGTACAATAAATAAAGAGCTCTGTGGGAAGACTAGCCAGCTGGGTAAAGGTCACATTTAAGCTTCAAAGAATTCATGCTTTGCTTCTTGCTATCATGATTACCAATAGGATTACATTTGTTGAAAAGGAACCCAAGGCTAAATATTCAACTATTTTAAATAAAAGTTTTTGGTTTAAACTCACAATGCTGGCCAGGCGTGGCGGCTCACACCTGTAATCCAAGCACTTTGGAGGCCAAGGCGGGTAGATCACCTGAGGTTGGGAGTTCAAGACCAGCCTGACCAACATGGTGAAACCCTGTCTTTAAAAATAACTAACTAACTAACTAAATAAATAAATAAATAAACTCACAATGCTATAACTTCTAACAGCAAGGCTTATGATGACCTAAAGCCTGTAACATTTGTTTGTTAAAGAAAACTATTTGTTCCTCAAAAATATTTGTTACAGGAAATTACATGTGCTCACTTAAGCTACAAATGAACTCAGAATCCTGTGTTAATTAACCCGCCAACAATGAGTGCATCCAAATTGCATTCACTCATTAATCCACCATCATATATTAGGTGGTTTCTCCAATTAGAAAATTTTGACTCAAGATGTCTGACGTTAATCTAAAAATTAAGTCTGATCCACTTTTAGGCTAGATTGTTTTCTGCAATGCTTGGCCCCTGCATCATACTATTAGGAACTGTCTGCCCATATACCCCAAATCCAGTCCCTTCTGTAAGTGTATTAACGCCCCCAAATTTTAGTTATTTGGCTTTATAGCGTTGACATGGCTAATCAACATCTAGAGTAATTTTTTAAAGTTTTCTAATATTTTCTTTTCCCTGAATGTATTCTTTCCAGATGTCTTGGCTTTATTCAATTCATTACAGTTGCCTTGAAAAGGGCAACCTCAGACATTGCTCTTTCCTCTACTCCTAGGCTTCCCGCTTTGTCTAAACCTTTTCAGGGGCCAAATACTTGATGTTTTCTCTCTTTCTACGAGAATCTAACCTTAAAAAACAACCTCCCCCTACCCCAAAAAAACCTTAAAAATTTACAACCTAGTGTAAATACAAATGTTTTCCAGAGTATTTGCCTTTCATATTTGAATTTATATGTTAACTATGGCTTAAAGGCTTAGTTCTTAGTCCAAGATATTCAAAATCTGGCGAGCAAATAGGTAGGCGACTGGTATGAGCACATCCCTGTGTGTTGGAGGATACAATGGGAGAGGCAGCCTATACAGAAATCAGCCATTAGTATAAATGTGAAGCACCTAATTCCTAAGTTCGGTGACTGATAATGAAAATGAAAAGCTAAAATGGCAGGAATGTCACCAATGAATGCTACATCCAGTAAAATAACTTTTTTTTTTTTTTTT
>NW_016107485.1:3627294-3633979 GCF_001604975.1 Cebus imitator | reverse complement strand
CTTTAAAATGTGGCCCTCTTTTTAAAACTATACCTTTAATTAAATTTCTGTATGTGTATATGAAATAGCCTATTTAAATAAAATTAATTGCAGTTTCATGACTTAACTAATTGAGAATAAAATAACACATAAATCTATAATGCTCACATTTCCTAGAATCTGAATTGGCTTTAAAAGAATACTGTAATTTGTGAAAATAAATAATTTGACATTTTAAAAATTTCATATTTTATTAGATATTTTTCAGATAATTTTAATTCACTCGAGTAGTTCAGTGAAACCCCATTAGGATATTTTTAAGACTCAACTAGGAGAGGCTGTTTAGTATAACAATAGCATATGTCTAAATAATATCAGGATATATTATTTAGATGAGTTCTAATTGTGTTCAGCCATAAATTGGATATGCAATCGATATGCAACCTTACCTAAATAACTTAATCTCTCCAAACTTTGCCTCCATGTCTCTGTAAGAGAGATAATACATACTATTCTTTTTTCATAAGACGCTTTAAGGAAATCAAACAAGATCACGTACATGGAAATGCTTTATTATTAAAATCTAACAATTCTGCAACAATTAGATACCATACAGATAAGAATGAACTCTACCTCTATCTCACAATATACACAAAAGCTAATTCTAGATGGATCATAGACCTAGTTGAAGCTATAAAATATCTAGAAGAAAACACAGGAGAACATATTCCTTGGGATAGGCAAGTTTCTCAGACGAGGTGCAAAAGGCATTAACCATATGTATTAGTCCACTTTCACACTGCTGATAAAAACATACCCAAAACTGGGCAATTTACCAAAAAAAGAGGTTTAATGTACTTACAGTTCCACATGGCTGGGGAGGCCTCACAATCATGGCAGAAGGTAAGGAGGAGCAAGTCGCATCTTCTGTGGATGGCAGCAGGCAAAGAGACAGCTTGTGCAGGGAAACTACCCCTTATAAAACCACCAGATCTCGTGAGACTTATTCACTATGAGAACAGCACCGGAAAGACCTGCCCCCATGATTCAATTCCTCCTACAGGGTACCTCCCACAACATGTGGGAATTCAAGATGAGATTTGAGTGGAAAGACAGCCAAACCATATCACCATAAAAGAAAACCATAAATTGAACTTCATCAAAATTACAAACTTTAAACTTTTTTTACCCCATATTCTCCTACAAATAGATCTTGAGAGCTTGTTTGGAGGTCCTAAAAAAGGAGCGCAGCTACTCCTATACTCTTGACCAAAGAAAAATCCTCTTCTATCAGCAATGATCATCCTCTGACCAAAAATCCAACTTGAGGAAGGACACACATAGAGCAGTGAGGAAGGAAAAGGACTCCCATCTAGCCAGCCAGATTGCCCTCACATCCAAAATGACGAACTTCTACTCATCAAAAGACAACATGAGAAAATGGAAAAGACAAGCTACACAATTTTTGTAGCTTATAGGATAGCAGAAAATATCTATAATATGTCTGACAAAGGACTCATATCCAAAAGATATAAAGAATTCCAAGAAATCAGTAATAAAAAGATAAAATTTTAAATAGGCAAAACATGTGGGCAGGTAAGACTTGAACAGGCAAACATGTCCACATGGACAAAAATCATATGAAAAGACACTCAACAACTTTTCAGGGAAATGCAAATTAAAACCAAATTGAAACAACATTATACTCCCATCAAAATGGCTAAATTGAAAATAATAACATTCCTAAGTGTTGATAAGGATATGAACAACAAACTCTCATATATTAATGGTGAAATCACTTAAGAAAACTTTGGTTTCTAGTCATGTTTAATGGTTTCTACAACCCAGAAATTCCACTCCTCAGGATATAGCAAAGAGAACTGAATGCCTACTGCACAAGAATGTTCATAAGAGTTTTATTCACAATAACTCAAAACTATAAGCATCCCAAGTATCCATCAACACAAAATGGATAAACTGTGGTATATGCATGTAATGGAATACAACTCGGCAATAAAAAGAAATTATATTACTGGTATACCCAAAAATATAGATGAATCTCAGAAATATTATGCTGAGAGAAGCCAGAAACTGAGGAATACATACGGTATGCTTCTATTTATATAAATTTTAAGAACAAATGCAACCAATCTATACAGTTAAAGAAATTCAAAAAGTACTTGCCTCTGGAGAGGAGGGAAGACTGACTAGAAAGTGGGGGATGAAGGAACTGGATGAGGTGATGAAAATGTTCTTTATTGTGCTATGGCTAATGGTTCCACTCACCAAAATTCATCCAACTGTGCACTTAAGGTTTATGTATTTTATAATATGTAAATTATATTTCAATAAAGTAGTTAGCATAAAACTATTTTTAAAAGTAATTTGTAGTGCAGAAAGGGAAATTTTTATATTAGTCAACTCTGACATTTCTATTTTTTATCTTTCTAAAAAAAAGTCAATTGCTTTCAATTTGCTAAAGGTATAAAAATATCAAGGTATTAATCACTCATTCATCAAATATGTATCGAGTAATCCCACCCCCAGGCAAGGTACTAAGTGCTAGGAACACTGCTCTTGCCCTTGAAAAATTCAGAGTTTTGCAAGGGATAAAGACGTGTACATAAATGGGCTGTGACAGAGGTATATAGACATTGTAGGTATAAAAGAATGTTAAACTACCTGAGAATGTTAATGAGATTCAGGACGATCACTTGAGAACCGTGACTCACATGTGGTAACTACCGTACCCACTCTTGCGAGGCTGAGCCTAAACTGTCATGGGCCTTAACCCATTACATAAAAGAGACTGACCCAGCCTTGTCAACTGTTTCCAGGTGTTTACCCAAGATCTTCAAATTAGTTAGACTTAAGTGAAGGATTTTTTAAGCCACAAGAGCCACAATAAAGAGTACATGGTGCATATTTCTTGTATGATCCTTGACCTAAATAACTTAGAAACAGATTAAAAAAAAAAAAAAAAAAAAAAAAAAAAAAAGAAGGATAAACCTGACTTCTGATCCAAAATGTAAACAGCTGGAACCACCACTCCATCCTAACCAGTAAAAAGCTGAACACACAGAAAAATCAACAACTCTTCTTAGATCCATCAGAGAGGTGTAGTCACAGGGCAAACCAGTGAGCCCCAGATTGAGACTGAGAGGTGAATACAGTACAGAGAATCATGGCTTGCTGAAGCAGAAACCCACAAGCACAAACCTCCAAGAAAACACATGCTGAGGTCAGGAAGCCTGAACTATAACCGAGAGATCGAAACTCCAGAAGAAGTCATCAGGGCCTCCCCAACTTTTGTTTTACCTCAAGGAGCTTGACCAAGTTCTCCCAGTAAGTACTAGAGAAAAATCCCCTGGTGCTTCTGGCAAAGGAACCATTCGGAATTTTCCAGGGCATTCTGTTCTTAACAAGTTCTGCCCTTAGGAGAAGCTAGTTAACCAAAGCCTAACCTGATGGGGTATTTTCACAGCCTAACTGACCTGGAAGAAGGGAAATACCCAGCTCAAATCCACGCTAGCTGTCTTGTCCCCCAGAAGGGCATAGAGACTTCATCTCCACGAAAAATGTTAATAGTAACATGAGAGGCAGGAAAGGATAACACTGGGAAGCGCATGTGAGGTTCATAGTCCACAGCACAGGCTCACGGGAGTAGACTATTCCAGGACTACAGAATGCTTCCTCTGCCCCCACACCTCACTGCCACATCACTAAAGGCTTATTTACCTGAGATCCTCTTACTGTACCTCATGCCCAGCTATCAAGAAAACATTATAAGACATACTAAAAGGCAAAAATCGCAGTTTGAGGAGACAGAACAAGCAACAAAACAAGGTGCAGACAGGAGAGAGGTATTTGAATTATTAGACTAGGAATTTCAAATAACTATGATTAAGATGTAAGGGCTCTAATGGATAAAGTGGACAGCACGCAGCATAGATGGGCAATGTAAGCACAGAGATAAAAATTCTAAGAAAGAATCAAAAAGAAATGCTGATGATCAAAAATTCTGTAACAGAAATGAAGAATGCCTTTGGCAGTCTTTCTTGGAGGCAGGAACAGCTGAGGAAAGAATCTTTGAGCTGGAGGACATCTCAAAAGAAGCCATCGAATTTCAAAAGCAAAGGGAAAACCTGAATGACAACAACAAAAACAGAATATCTACGGACTATGGGACAACTATAAAAGGTGTGACACATATGTAATGGAAATTAATGAAGGAGAAGAGAGGCACAGGAACAGGAGAAATTCTTGAAACAACAATCACTGAGAATTTTCCCAAATTAATATTATACACTAACCACAGATTAAGGAAGCTCAGAGAACAACAAGCAGGATACATGAAAATGTTTTTTTGTTTTTTTTTTTTTTTCAAAAAAAAAAATACTCCTTAAAGAAACCAGAGGAAAAAACTACCTTACTTATACAGGAACAAAAATAAGAATTACATTCAACTTCTCAGAGACTGAAACCAAAAAAGTGAAAGAGAAATAAAGACTTTTTTAGCCAAACAAAAATTGAGGGAATTTGTTGCCAGTAACCAACCTTGTAAACATTGTTCAAAGAAATTCTTCAGAGAAAAGGAAAATGATACAGTTCAGAAACTCAGATCTGCATAAAGAAATAAACTATATCAGAAAAGGAAGAAATGAAGGTAAAATACTTTTTTATTATTTATTAATAAAATAATAGCAACAATGTATTTGGTTACGCATGCTTATATACATATACTTATGTATAAGCAAAATAAGTAACAGCAATGATACAAGGGACAGGAAGAAGAAATCAGAATTATTATTATAAGGTACAAGTACTACCCATGAGGCAGTATAGTGTTATTCATTAAAATTGAAATTTTTGATCTGCAAAAGACACAGTCAAGAAAATGAAAAGATGAGCCACAGGCTGGGAGAAAATATTTGCCAAAAAACCCCAAAAAAAACAAAAACAAAAAAAAAACATGAGACAAAGGAGTGTTCTCTGAAATAGACACAGAATTCTTAAAACTCAATAATAAAAACAACCTGAGTTAAAAATGGGCCTAAAACCTTAACAGACACCTCATTAAAGAAGATACACAGATGGCAAGTAAGCATATGAAAGATCCTCCACATCATGTCATCAGGGAAATGCACACTAAAGTAACAATGAGAGATACCACATATACACCTACTAGGATGGCCAAAATCCAGAACACTGACAACACCAAATGCTGATGAGGGTGTAGAGCATCAGGAACTCTCATTCTTGCTGGTGGGAATGCAAAATGGGGCTGCCGCTTTAAAAGACAGTTTGGCAGTTTCTTATAAAACTAAACTCTTACCACTCAATTGAGTAAATCATGCTCCTTGGTATTTACTCAAAGGAGTTGAAAATTATTGTCCACAAAGAAAACTTCATACAGTTGTTTACTTGTAATTGCCTAAACTTGGAAGCAATCAAGATGATGTTCAGCAGGTGAATGGATAAATATACTGTGATTCATCGCAACAATGGACTACTATTAACGGCTAAAAGGAAATGAGGCTGGACACAATGGCTCATGCCTATAATCCCAACACTGGGAAGCCAAGGCAGGAGGATCGCTTGAGGCCACAAATTCAAGACCTGCCTGCGCAATGTGGTGAGACTCTGTCTCCACAAAAAAATTTAAAATGAACTGGGCATGATGCTGTGTACCTATAGTCCTTCAGGTATATATCCAGTAATGGGATTGCTGGGTCAAATGGAATTTCTATTTCTAGGTCCTTGAGGAATCATCACACTGTGTTTCACAATGGTTGAACTAATTTACACTCCCACCAATAGTGTAAAAGTGTTCCTATTTCTCCACATCCTCTCCAGCCTCTGTTGTCTCCAGATTTTTTAATGATCGCCATTCTAACTGGAATGAGATGGGATCTCAATGTAGTTTTGATTTGCATTTCTCTAATGACCAGTGATGATGAGCATTTTTTCATATGTTTGTTGGCCTCATATATATCTTCTTTTATAAAGTGTGTGTTCATATCCTTGGCCCACTTTTGAATGGGCTTGTTTTTTTTCTTGTAAATCTGTTGTAGTTCTTTGTAGATTCTGGATATTAGCCCTTTGTCAGATGGGTAGATTGCAAAAATTTTTTCTCACTCTGTTGGTTGCTGATTCACTCTAATGATTGTTTCTTTTGCTGTGCAGAAGCTCTGGAGTTTAATTAGGTCCCATTTGTTTATTTTGGCTTTTGTTGCCAATGCTTTTGGAGTTTTAGTCATGAAGTCCTTGCCTATGCCTATGTCCTGAATGGTTTTGCCTAGATTTTCTTCTAGGGTTTTTATGGTGTTAGGTCTTATGTTTAAGTCTTTAATCCCTCTGGAGTTAATTTTAGTGTAAAGTGTCAGGAAGGAGTCCAGTTTCTGCTTTTTGCACATGGCTAGCCAGCTTTCCCAACACCATTTATTAAACAGGGAATCCTTTATAATATCTTCCTTTGTCTTCGTCTCTCTTGATAACCTATAACTAGGCAGGCTCCAGATATAGATTACTTGGACCAAATAATTTCTCCTTCATTCATTTCTCAGTACAGACTTGACACTGCCTCTTTCTTCTCCGAGTCAACAAAATCATTTTTGTCAAGCAGTTTTTCTCTCTTGGTTTTTTTTAATGACTTCCATTTGATAAAAATTTACTGTCAGCCGGGCGTGGTGGCTCACGCCTGTAA
>NW_016107485.1:3606699-3625534 GCF_001604975.1 Cebus imitator | reverse complement strand
AACTATTACAGCTAATAAACCAGTTCAGCAAAGCAGCAAGATATAAGATCAATATAGAAAAATCAGTTAATCAGTTATATTTCTATACATCAGCCATGAACAATCTGAAAATGAAATTAAGACAATTCCATTTACTAGAGTTTAAAAAGAATAAAATACTTAGAAATAACTTTCAGAAATGCAAGAACTTCTGAAATTAATTGGAAAATAATTTTTAAAATTGAAAAATATCTTAAGAAATGTAAGACTTGTACACCGAAAACTACACAGCATTGTTGAAAGAAATGTAAAAAGATGTAAATAAAAAGAAAGACATCCTCTTTACAAAGACTGGAGAAATCAGTATTGTTAAAATGGCAGTATTCCCCAAATTGATCTACATATTCAGTGCAAGCCCATCAAGATTCTAGCCATCTTGTTTTTTTTTTTTTGGAGGAAATTCACTGTATGTGTGTTTGTTTATTTATTTATTTATTTATTTATTGAGACAGAGTCTCACCCTGTTAACTAGGCTGGAGTGCAGTGGTGCGATCTCGGCTCATTGCAACCTCCACCTCCCAGGTTCAAGCAATTTTTGTGCCTTAGCCCTCCAGGTAGCTGGGATTACAAGCACGTGCCACCATATCTGGCTAATTTTTGGCATTTTTAGTAAAGATGGGGTTTCACCATGTTGGCCAGGCTGGTCTTCAACTCCTGGCCTCAAGTGATCCACCTGCCTCCACCTCCCAAAGTGCTGGGATTACAGGTGTGTGCCACAGTGCCTGGCTCTAGCTCAAATACACTGAAAGCCAGAATTTGAATTGATACTTAGCCTTCCATGTTCAGTACAACACTATTCACAGTAGCTAAAAGAAACAACCCAAGAGTCCATCAACAGAGGAGTAATTTTTTTTAAATGTGTAATGTACATACAATTTTCTTCAGCCACAAAAGGAATAAAGTTACAATACATCCTATAACATGACAACCCTGAGGACATTATGGTAAGTGAAATAAGCCAGATGCAAAAGACAAATACTGTATGATTCCACTTACATGAGATACTTAGAACAGGAAAATTGAGAGAGACAGATAGGGGCCTGCTGGAATGGGAATGGGAGCTTTTGCTTAATGGTTACAGGGTTTCTGTTTGGGGTGACTAAAGAGTTTTACGAAGAGTGGTGATGGCTGCACAACATTGTGAATGTAATTAATGCAACTCAATTGCACACTTTTGACAAAGACAAATTTTATGCTATAATCACAATTTAAAAAATTATACTTTAATATACCAAAATCCATTTACAGTATACAACTGTATACCTTAAATGGGTGAACTGTACAGTATGTGAATTATATCTCAATAAGTTTTTAAAAAAAGAAAAAAGAAAAAGTAGTAAGCTCTCAAGCTATTAAAGGACATGGAGGAATCTTAAATGCATATTGCCAAATGAAGGAAACCAGTCTGAAAAAGCTACATACTTCAAGATTCCAACTCTATGACATCTTAAAAGGCAAAACTATAGAGATTATGAAAAGACTGGTGGTTGTCAGGGATGCAAGGGAAGCGGTGAAGGGTAAATAGGTGGGGCCCAGACCATTTTTAGGGCAGTGAAACTATTCTGTATGAGAGTGGAATGGTGGACACAGGACACCTTGTATTTTCCAAAACCCAAAGAACTGTAGAATGCAAAGAGTGAACCCTAATGTAAAACAGGAACTTTCATTAACAATAATGTATCAACATTTGTTCATAAGTCGTAACAAATGGACCACACTAATGCAAGATGTTATTAGGGGAAATCATGTGTGAGTGGGGAAGGGTATGTGGGAACTCTGAATCATTTTCTGCATAATTTTTCTGTAAACCTAAAACTGCCCTAAAAAAAAGGTCTATTTTTAAAATTCATGCTTCCCAGAGAGAATGCTCTGAATTTTATCCTCTTATCATGATTCATAAGACTATTCACTTTAAACACAAATTACAGTTTTACAGTAGCTGGAGAGGAAGCGCTGATCCTTTTGCCACTGTAGAATATCAGGCACTACTGAATCATCTCAGGATTCTATCCTTTCCCTACTGCACCTCCTCTTCCACCCCCAAAAGAATTATTTTATGATCTCAATTTTTGTATTCATGTAACTGCTTCCATCTAGATAGTCTTTGAAGATTTCGGCATGTGGAAATACTTCCTTAATTTATGACTAAATTCCAATTTAATTATAATTATGAATTACAGTGACATTATTACACCAAATTGCTATGCCTCCTATTTTATTCCTTTATTCATTTTCTATGAGGTACCATTTTATCAGAAACCTAAGTGTGTTCGCTTTTTTTTTTTCCTTTTAAAAAAAAGGTATTGTTCTCTAAGGCACTGAAGACTCAATACAGAGGATTAAATTAGAAACTATAACTGTCTCAGAGGAAAGATAGCTAGTATATTTAAGTACAACTCTTCCCCACTCCTGGTATAAAATGATCCCCCCAAACTCCTAATTTTTATTGGCACATGGTATAAGCTTCCTTTTTTTTTTTTTAAACTTTAGAGATCGGGGTCTTGCTATGTTGCCCAGGCTGTTACAGTGGCTAGTCACAGGTGCAACTGTTGCACACTACAGCACCAAACTCCTGGGCTCATGCGATCCTCCCACCTCAGCCTCCCACCTGGCAGGATTATAGGTGCGCACCACCACATGCAGCTTGTATAAACTTCTTTAACTGTTACCTTGGTCTTTTCCAGCTTCATCTATATGCTGAAAATCCTTCAGTGTTTGAAGGTTACAGAACCCCTCTCTGCAATGCTGAATAACTTTCTTTGATCCATTCTTGATGAGATAATCCATTAGCGTAAGGGATTTATACACATGGCGCCAGTTCTTCCCATGGTCACTGAGTCTGTGCCATAGCATATTCATAATCTCTGAGAGAGAAATTGTGTTGAAAGTCAAGTCACTGATATCTAACATCAGAGAACTAGAGGGACCCCAAGGGTCATTAGAAGTTGCTTCCCTGACTTTTATTTCAGCATCGGAGTAATTTTTCACAAAGTTTTTCACTTGCCTCCTGAATGCCATAAGTAATACAAGTTCCAAGGTGAGATGGAGGGTGAAAACAATGGAATAGCAGTTTATGTCACTGGTTTATAAAACGCTTGACAGGTAATTGGTCCCCAGTTCTGGTACTCCCAAATACCAATAGTTTATATTGATAAAGCATCAATTTCCTGCAAGGAAAGCACAAAAAAAATTAAGTTATACTTTTTTTTTAACTCTATAGAGGATCAAATCAGTCTGAAAATCTAGGTTTCATTTCTAAATCAGCCCGTCACTTACAGCATCCAGAATTGAGGTACCATATAACTGTTCCTAGGATAGGTATGGGAAAATCCCTCATGAAAGATTGGCCTACATTATTTAAAGAAATATAGGTTGTCTTTCAAGTCCTAAAAGTTCCTATGGAAAACATCATTCAAACTCTTTGGCCAGAAATCTAATGGCTATAAAGCATTACATGGACAGTAGACAAGTCAACATTTTAAAAAATAGAACTTGCACTCTGATGTCTTTTTTCCTTTTTTCCAGAGACAGGGTATTGCTCTGTTTCCCAGGCTGAAGTGCAGTGGTACAATCACAGCTCACTGCAGCCTTGAACTCCTAGGTTCATACAGTTCTCCTGCTTCAGCCTCTCAAGCAGCTGGAACTACAGGTGTGTATCACCATGCCTTGCTAATTTTAAAATCTTTTGTAGAGATGAGGGTCTCAGTATGTTGCACAGGCTAGTTAAAAATTCCTGGCCTCATGTGATCTGCCTACTTCAGCCTCCCAAAGTGCTAGAATTTCAGGCATCTCTTAAGATATATTGTCATGTATAAAAATATTATGTTCTGAGAGTCATTAAAATGGGGGTAAAATTGAGTCTTAGAACCACCCACTGACCCTATGATTGTATTCTTTTAGAACTACAGGTCCTGAGAGACAGGTATATAGTCTGCTTTCTTGCTAACCTAAAAGAAAGGAGGGTCAATTATGAAGACAAACAGCTGCATGTCAGTGGACTCCACAGCTAACTCATGGTACCCTAAAAGCAATATTTTAGTCCCGATAAGCCTAATAAATTAGACAGAAAGGTTAGATTACTTTCTTTATTCACCTTTGGAAAAAGAAGAATGAGTTTAGGATTAAACAGTGTCAACAGTAAGACCCAAATAATGTGAATATTTCTGTAAATCCTGCAGTGATCAGTATGTGTCTATCAGATCTCAAAACAAGGACCCACAGAGAGGCCCATATACTAAAACTTACAAGGCATATGCAGCCCCAAAACTTGACACAATGCTTGTGAATGATCAATTCAGTTTATAGGAAACCATTCCCTTGCTCTTTTTCATTATTTTGCATTAAGGAGGGTCAGTTAGTTTGCAATTTCCCTAGTGATTCACCACTGCTGGCTGCCGAGACAGTGTACCAAATTGATTTCAAGCCCGGACGAGCATCCAGACCAAGCGAAACCTAGATAATCTATAATCAGACTTTACTAGAGAAACTGCACACATAGAAAAGAAAAAACGTTAAAATCCGTAACAAATGTGTTCACTATTTTTAGTTTTGCTTCCCTTCCTTGACCTTCTCAGATAACTAGCTCAGGCTTGATTAATTTCTGTATGTGTATTAAAGGAAGACATAAATTTTCAGAAGCATCCTAAATAAACTATCCCTTCTTTAAAAAAAAAAAAAAAAAGGTAAGAGGAGATAACCTCTTTTTGGTAAAAATACAACACACTCTTAACTAAGCAAGACAGAAAATATACCCGTATAACTGGTCAGGCATGATGGCTCCCGTCTGTAATCCTAGCACTTTGGGAGGTCGAGGTGGGTGGATTACCTGAGCTCAGGAGTTCAACACCAGCCTGGGCAACATGGCAAAACCCTGTCTCCACTAAAAACACAAAAAATTAGCTGGGCTTGGTAGTACACACCTGTAATCCCAGCTACTTGGGAGGCAGAGGCATGAAAATTGCTTGAACCTGGGAGGCAGAGGTTGCAGTGAGCCGAGATCACACCACTGTACTCTAGTCTGGGAGACACAGCAAGAGTCTGTCTCGGGGAAAAAAAAAAAAAAAAGAACAAAAAGGAAAATGTATTAAATATCTGTTTAATTAAGATTTCTCAGTAAGTCACTATCATTAGCCCTAGGAAGAAAAAGATAAGTTGTGTTTCTACAACTTTCTGATTTTCTCTTTTCTGCACTTCAAACAGGCATTTTTATGACTCCCTCCCACAGTGAAAACCTGATTTATAATATTTCAGTAACCTATTAAAATTTCAATCATGAGAGTTTTCTTTTTCTATTGTACTTTTTCACCCTCTACCAAACTCACATAGTGCAGAGATGCACTATGACATTGGCTTAGAGCAACAAACATTGATCTGTTTCTTCACAAGTCTATTTTCTTTTAAAGCCCTGTTAGAATCATAACTTGCTGGAATTGAACAACAAAAGTTCATTTTTTTTCTTTTTTGGATAGCTGTCTATCTGTATTCTAGAAGGACAACCATAATGTTTAGGTTTTTCTATATTCCCTAACCTGTATTTTAAACTTTTAAAAAATGTTTTCTTAAATGAACTTTCTAACCCAGAAAAATACCAAAATAATAGCCTTCTAATCCAACAGAGTAGTTTAAAATGGATGTACATGACACCATATCAAAATTAAATACACCCTCAACCATTAGAAAAATCACAAGAAGAAAAGTCTAGAGAAGTGAATTCATATCACTTACTAATGTACAGTGACTTGAACTTTACCTTGTGATATGAACATAGAATATGTAAGACACTGTTCTATTACTGCTGTCTTTTCAGAATGACAAGGAACTCAATTAATTGATGTTAGTTGTAAATTATATGTTGGTTTATTATGTGTTTTAGACACCTAACTACATGAAATTGCTGTTTACACATACCATCAAATAACTGTGAGATTGTAACTGTAGGGGTGTGACATGAGACAAAATTAGTGCCCAAGAGGGTAAATTTCCACATCTGCATCTTGGTTGTCTGGCTACCTAACTCACTATAATATTTAAAAATAGAGGGAAGAAGTTAAGTATTTCATGTAATAAATCTGAGAGGTCTTCACCAACCTCACTAACTACTTAGGTGTCTCCAGCGTCTGGTCAATTTCCTTCATTGCACTTACAACAATCTGTACTTACTATTTGTCACTTGCTCAGTGCCTTTCTTCACCACCAAACTAGAAGCTCCTTGTGGGCAGGGACTTTGACTGTCTTACTTGCCACTGTAATCCTATGACTAACAGCTAATTAGCAGCAGTAGGTGCTCAGGAAACATGTGTTGTGCTAATGACACAATGATTGAATGATTCTGCCTTAGAATAAACCTGCATTGATTCTATAGCTTTATAATTATAATCATCACTATTTTTTTTTTTTTTTGAGATAAGACCTCTCACCATGTAGCCCAGGCTGCTTGCAAACTCCTGGGCTCACGCAATCCTCCTGCCTCAGCCTCCCTAGTAGCTTGGGACTACAGGTGCATACCACAAAGCCTAACTAATTTTTTTTAACTTTTTTTCTTTTTTCTGAGATGGAGTCTTGCTCTGTCACCCAGGCTGGAGTGAAATGGCATTATCTCAGATAACTGCAACCTCCGCCTCCCAGGGTCAAGCTATTCTGTCTCAACCTCCCAAGTAGCTGGGACTATAGGAAGGAGCCACCATGCCCAGCTAACTTTTGTATTTTTAGTAGAGACAGGGTTTACCATATTGGCCAGCGTGGTCTTGAACTCCCAACCTCAAGTGATCTTGAATGCCCACCTCAGTCTCCCAAAGTGCTGGGATTACAGGCATGAGCCACTGCACCTGGCCTTAAAAAGAAATTTTTTTTAGACATGGGTTCCTACTAGTTGCCCAGGTGGTCACAAACTCCTATAAAGCATGACATTTAAAAAATAAAATCTAGCTCTAATAATTTTCAAGTAAAATTCTATAGTTTTGAGCAAATATTTTCAAATCATCAACAGATATTTCTTGAGAACCTACCATTTGTATAGCTTTGTAGAGAAATACAAAACATGAATTTCACATTAAAATTTACAATTAAGGAACTTTCCTAAATAATTCCAAGAAAAACAAACAAATGATTACACAGAAAAGATCTCTTAGTTTTCTTTTTAGCTCTGCCCACTTTCACAATGCTGTTTCCTTCCCCCCATTTCATCTGAATCCTAACAGGAAATGATTTATCAGGTGGCATTAAACTATTGGTCCACGATCTTTTATCCAAATCCTTTGAGGCCAGATGAGTTGTGGAATTCTTTTTCGGGTGTGGGGGGAGGGGTGGAATTTTCCACAGTAGTGCCATGAGTATAGATTACATGATCTCCACAGTAAGGTGTGGGGCTGCTCTAAACAATTAAACACATTAATGTGTCTGCAACAAAAACATATAAATATTTGGAATAAAGACTACAAATGGCCTCATTCCAGTTCAAGCCAAGTTTTACCACCAAATGAGTTGGGGGGAAAATTGGTTTCCAAAAATTTTTGGACTTCAGGATTCAGAATAAGGAACAGAGGAACCGAACTGACCTTATCCAAAGACTTGGGACAATAATGACAATAGCTTCTAAGAGGTTGAGTCCCCAGAGCCATCTCTGGAAAGATGCATTTAGGGTAGAACTATAAGGAAAGAACAGCTCTTGTGTTTGTACAGGTTCTGCCTACAGACATGACTTTGACTCGGAAGGAAATAAGCTCTGGCCAAGAATGCTATGGAAGAATGGTTACAGAGAATACCACGGCATTAGGATGTGTTAGTTTTGATGGAAAGAATACTGCCAGAGGCAGAGACTCTAATCTTTTCGAGCTCCAAGTATGTGTTCATTAATTTATTGAACTAATAATCTTCCAGAGCTTACCATGTGGCAAGCTCCATTCTAAGAAACGGAGAAACGTGCAAAAAACAAAGTCCTCACTCCCCTGGAGTAAACAGCTACTCTTCATTGAACGCTCACTATGTGCTCACACCTGGCCCTTGACATACCTCATCTCTCTCCTTTAATTGGGTTTCAAAGCCATGATTTGAGGTCCTGCTTTGCCATTTCCTAACTAAGGCTTAACAATTTCTCTGAGTCTCGGTTCCCTCATCGGCAGCACAAAGAATAATCACCAGATAGGGCAGTGTGGGAGGAAGAAACGAGATGCTTTGGAAAGAATTTTGAAAATGGCGGGTGGAGGGTGAGCGAGAATCAACTTTCTGTGTGGGCAGGGCCTTTCCTTGGCAGCCTCGTCTTCATTCATCCAACCCTCATTTCAGATGACGACTATGTACCAGGTGGGCCTGGTGCTGGGCACTCGGCCACACAGAGAATCAGACCAGCGATTACTCTCAGAGAACCGGCAATGTACTGTGGAGGGTAAGGCTGGATCTCGGGGAAGCTTCTAGAAGGAGGCAGGGACCGGATGGCGTCAAACCACAAGGACCTCACCTCCTGCGTATAGTAACGGCCTCATAGATGTCTCGCCCCGACCCGGACCCTGACAGTCCCGGCAGGAAACGGGAGGTGGGAAGGCAGCCGATGTTTCCAGACACCCCTCGAGCCTCATCACCACTCCCACACAGAGGCTCTTACCTGAAAGGAAGGTCTGGCCACTGCTCAGGGACCAAACCTCCTCTCCCCAGGATTTTCCACCTACGCCAGCCAGGCCCAAGGGCCCAGGCCCGTCCCCACTTCCGGTTCCTCACGTCCCCTTCCTCACTTCCGGCGCCAGTGCAGTTCTTCTCAGGACCTCAAGCAAGATGGTTGTAGATACCTGAGCTGGAGGGTACCAAGGGGAATGAAGGCAAATGTCTTCGTTTCACAGTCTGCTGGGCTAAGACATTGCCCTAATCCTCCTTTCAAAGAAGAAATATTTACAAGTGTGTTACTAGTGTCGTTTTAACTGACAAGAAACACCACCAGCACGAGATTGCCACCTCAAAGGGCAGAGAATGTAATAGCAGTCTATGAAGAGCAGAATGTGTGATGGGCAGTGATGGGGTAGCTCCAGTGACTGATGGCTTCAGGTGCCACTGACAGGTAGTTGTTGATGTATTTAACTGATTTTCTGTGAGCACCCGCTTTGTGTCAGGCAGTAAGGACTCGGAGATAAAAAGCAGCCCTCTGCTGGATACGTTTACAAGCTAGTGGAGGTGACAGGCACCATCACAGAAGATTGTGACGAGATATGTATGGCATAATAAGAGAGAAGAGAGCATCTAATTCTGCCGCCAGGTATTTAAGGGAGGTTTCAAGAAGAGTTTACATCTGAATTGAATCTTAAAGGATGACAGGGAGTTCACTGGATAGACAAAGTAGAGGAGGACATAAGAGGCAAAGGACACATCATGTGTAAAGGCATGAAAGCTGAGCCGGCCTATTATCTTGGAAAAACTACATGTACTGTACTTACTACAGCTGTCAGAAAGGAGCAGCAGAGGAAGGTGAAATAGCAGACGGAAATCAGATCATGAAGAACCTCATCCATACTGCAAGGTGATTTTATCCAGTAGGCATTGAAAAATGTAATTGAACCCATGTGTTTGAATGGAATATTGACTAGGATGAGGGGGAAATAACAGAGGATAATGAAATGCTTAGTAGACAAAAGCAACATTTGTTTCTATCTCCTGCTACTCCAGTCATAATTGTAATAATGATAGCCCATGATATTGATACTGACATTTAGGTAAATGAATCCAATATAAAATGATAGGAGGTATGAAAGAAGTTGGTGAGTTTGAAATATTTTTTGGCTGGCTATAATATAGAGTAATGCGGTGGGAGCCAGAAGGAAATCGAACAGGCGACCTGCAAAACATTGTTCAGGGCCTTGAATGCTATGTTGAGGTATTTGGACTTTATAAATTAGCTGGGGGCAAACTGTAAGTATTTTATACATTGAGATATAGTTTATGAAGATTTTTTGTATATATAGCTTATGTAAATCTCAAACGAAGTAGGCTTTATTATCCCATTGTACAGGTGAGAAAGCTGAGTTTGGGGAATATGCATATATTCTGCATTATTGATCACCTGCTATGTGCCAAGCATTATGCTGAGCTATGACACTAGAAGGAAGTTATAGTTGAATACTCTGATAGAGGAAACAAGAATAAATCAGCAATAGTAAGTAGTTGCCATAATAAAGGCAGACAATGTTATGGGAGTGAAAGAGGGACTTGTCTAAATCTGTGTAGTCAGGGAAGGTTTCGTGGAGGAGGTGAGCTTAAACCGAGTTTGGAGAAACAAATAGATTACGATAACTGCCCAGAGATATTTAACTAGGAAGCAGTTTACCTGAGACTTAAACCCAAATCACCTGTGTCTAGCTCTTTATCCTACTCTAAGGACAAATCTTTGGTCCTTGATTTTAAGCTCTATCAGCAGCTCAGTCACAAGTCTACTTGTTTTATTTGAAGAAGGTGGGAGATTCCAATTTTTTATTTTTAAATTCATTTTCTCCTTTTAAAATAAATGTTTGTGTGCTAAAAAAAAAAAATAGAATGGAAGCAGAATAGAGGAACTGGAAGAAGAACAGAATGTCGTGATAGTTCAGGCGATAAGTGATGAAGGCTAAGGCAGAAGTCATGGCCATGGTGTGAATCTCCACGCTGTTCACTCTCCTCTTACACATATACTTTTACATATAATGTTAAAGTGTAGAAGTTATGGGACTGTGCTCCAAATATGTGTGGCAATGAGGGAGAAGGAAGAGTCTACAGGGACTAAGAGTCTACAGGTGACCTTGTAAATGACTGTTGCTGTTCACCGGGATGAACATGTTCTGAGGAGCCAGTTTGGCAGGAAAGGACATTTAAATGCCCATCTTTGGACATTCGGACATTTTGAATCTGAGGAGCTTTGAGGGCAACAGGTGAAGATGTCAGGGAACAGTCGAATAGAGATAACTGAAACAAAGAAGAGGGTCTGGAGCTAGGTTCATAGACTTAAGAGTAGTCAGCATGTAGAAGGTGTTTGAAGAGGCAGGTGTCAGGTAGGAGATAGGGCAGGATTAAAGACTGCAGTCCCAATAAACAGTGAGGGAGTTGGTTAGGCTTGGCAAAAGTGTCAAGTGTTACCAACCTAGTGAAATTAACCCTGTTCAAGTGACATTGTATAAGGGGTCCCTCTTATCTGCTTTCCTCCATTTGGGGGCACAATTTAGTTGCAATACTGTAGCATCCACTAAATACAAATATTGTTCTATGGTAGCTTGGTTGGTTTTTTCCTTTAATTTGTTGAACATGGGGTTCTATAAAAGTAAACACAGTTTGCTTTACCTGGCTTCCAGGACACCATTTCTCCTTCTCATCTCCTTGACTCATTCCTTCTCAAACCTATGACCTCTCAACTTTGAAGGAGCATTCTCTAACCTCTTCTATCTATATTCACTCTGCGGTAGTGTTATCCAGTTGCAAAGTGGAAAATACTCTTCGATTCTGACAACTCTCAAGGTTTTCTCTTCAGCCTCTCCTGACCTCCAAACTCATATGTCTGACTACCTTGACCTCTGCACTGGTATGTCTCATGGGCATCTCAAATTCAGTAAGTGCAAAACCAGGCTCCTGGTCTTGTCTTCCAAACCTGCTCTCCCACGGTCTCTCCTGTCTCAGTAAATGACACATCCTTGCTTCCAGGTTCTCAGGCCATGAACCTGGGAGTCACCTTTACTCCTCTCTTTGTCTCTCACAGCTCTCATCATATCCATGAGCTTACTTTTGAAATACAAGGTGGCTACCAAGTCTAGATAATAAATGATTTATTGATGCTACATTCTAATGCAAGTTACCATAACATTAGCTATGTTTCTAGACTTTACGATCACCCTGTATACTCAAAATCCAACCACTTCCCACCACTTAGACCTTCCTGCTCTAAACCACAGCCATCTCTGGTCTGGACTATTACAGTAGCCTCCTAATTGGTCTGTCTTCTTCGGTTCTTGCTCCCTTGCGATCTAATTTCAACACAACAGCCAGAGCTACCCTTTTAAAAGTTAAAACCCAAGTCAGATCATATTACTCCGCAGTTCAGAATCTTCCGTTGGCTTCCATCTCACACAAAGTAAAATCCAAAGGCCTCGCCATGGCCAGCAAGGCCCTACATGTTCTGCCCTCTGCTCTCCATCCCAGCTCCTCCCCACCTCACTCACTATGTTAAACATGCCCCAGCTGAAGTCTTTGCACCTGCTAATCCCTGTACCTGCTAAAGCTATTTCCCCAGATATCCATCTGGGAAGTACTGGCTTCTTGACTTTGTTCTGGACTTTCCTCAAATGTCCTTTGATCTCCCAACGTAAAGTCACAATCCCCATTTCAGCCACACTCCCTGTGACTCTTGCATCGTTTTATTTTTCTCCCTAACAGTACTACCATCTGATATACCTCCTGTTTCTCCCTTTACTAGAATGTGAGAACCACGGGAGCAGAGATTATGTTTTCTTCACTGATGCTTTTCTGGCACCTAGTAAAGGCCTAACACAAAATAGGTGTTTAAACTTTCTTTATTGAATGAATGAAAAGAGAATGTCTGAATTCACACTGTTGAATAAGAAATACACATTTTACCACAAAGTTAAGTTAAGCGTAATTATGAACAAGAAGTTCAGATATTGGCCAGGCACAGTGGCTCACACCTGTAATCCCAGCACTTTGGAAAGCTGAGGTGGGCAAATCACTTGAGGTTAGGAGTTCGAGACAAGCCTGGCCAACATGGCAAAACCTCATCTCTACTAAAAATACAAAAATTAGCTGGTTGTGGTGGCAGGTGTCTGTAATCCCAGCTACTCGGGAGGCTGAGGCAGGAGAATCATTTGAACTCAAGAGGTGGAGGTTGCAGTGAGCTGAGATCACGCCACTGCATTGCAGCCTCAGTGACCAAGGGAGTCTCAGTCTCCAAAAAAAAACGAAACAGAAGTTCAGATACAAACAAATGACTCCTCAAAAGGAATTGATAAAAAATGTTGAAGTATGATTTTTAAAAAACAATTTCTCCCTTGTGGCCAAGTCCAGATTTCACATGTTACTGAATCCTCCTCATCTTGCTGCTATTTTTCTGACTATCTCATGATAGTGAGGACTGAAATGCTGGCATTCTCATGTTAGGGTCTTTATTCTTAGGATCTGCCTTTGCACTCGTTCAATTACAGAGCTGTTATGAAATAAACCACTCAAGTGGCCTTGCTTCCCTCCCACTATGCTCTGCATAACATGTCTGTCAATCAGTCCTTACTACCAAAATAACTTGCCTTTGAGATTTTTCTGTTCTGCAATCTGTCCCATGCTTATAAGGGGAAGGATTATATTCTGCTCCCTGGGGAGTGGTGCCGGTGGGAAATTAGCTTCCTCATTAGGGTGCAAGCTGAAAACACCATGATACTTTCCATGTAACACCATTCAACATTTTCCCTTCGCTCCCACTCCCCAACCATAGAATTTTTTTTTTTTTCGAGATGGAGTTTTTCTCTTGTTACCCAGGCTGGAGTACAGTGGTGCTATTTCGGCTCACTGCAACCTTCGCCTCCTGGGTTCAAGTGATTCTCCTGATTAAGCCTCCTGAGTAGCTGGGATTACAGGCACATGCCACCACGCCCAGCTAATTTTTTGTATTTAAGTAGAGATGGGATTTCATCATGTTGGCCAGGCTGATCTCGAACCCCTGACCTCAGGTGATCTACCCACCTCAGGTGGATTCTAAAGTGCAGGGATTACAGGCGTGAGCCACCGCACCCAGCCCCAACCATAGAATTTTAGGGACTCATTTAACCGCTTCACTTGTAAAGTCACTTGTACCTGGGAGATGGAGGTTGCATTGACTTGGGAGCTGTGAAGAATCAGAACTATAGCCAGAGGATTTCAGCATTTAAAAACTTGGCAGTAGAGCTGTTCAGTGTAATGATCCAAGAAGGTCCTTAGGAGGCTGAAGAATTCTGAGGCCAAGGTTGAGATGTTATTAGTTTTAAAGTAGCAACATGTTGTTATTTTTAAAATTATATCTTATAACGTGGAAATAGAAGGGTTCCTTTTCAGATATAACCAGGATATAAGAAAATTTCACAGACTTACATTAATAAAAAGAAAGCCTATTATTAAAGAGTTACAGGGCCAGGCACAGTGGCTCACACCTGTAATTCCAACCCTCCGGGAGGCTGAGATGGGTGGATCAACTGAGGTCAGGAGTTCAAGACCAGCCTGGCCAACATGGCGAAACCTTGTCTCTACTAAAAATACAAAAACATTAGCTGGGCATGGTGGCAGGTGCCTGTAATCCCAGCTACATGGGAGGCTGAGGCAAGAAAGTCACTTGTACCTGGGAGATGGAGGTTGCAGTGAGCCGAGATCGCACCATTGCACTCCAGCCTGGGCAACAAGAGCGAAACTCTGTCTCAGGAAAAAAAAAAAAAAAGGAGTTGCAGGTAGAAAATTACTTCTTTTAACTCATTCTACAAATATTTACTGAGCATTTTCTATCACCATGGCACTCTGCTGATTCTTCTTTTCTGTTTCAATAAAAATGTTGAGCAATTATAACCAAGGAAAAGGTTTTAAGAAAGAAAATACGTTTTGAACAAGGTTTAGTTATAAAGAAGGGAAGAGATGGAAAAAGACGCCATTTCACATTACAGAAAAAGTTTAAATTTTAGAAACCCAAATTGAGTTTCTCCTTCTTGACATGCTCCTCTTGGTGTTCTGGAGATTCATGCAAGGAACATCCCAGTGAGCCGACATTTCTCCCATCATCTTGGATCCAGGCCCCAAACTCTGAATGGCGCCACTTAGCAAGTAGCAATGTCTCTAATTTTCTGTAAAAGATGCACAGTTGGCAATCCATTTTCTAGCAAGAGCAAAGAGAAAGGAAGAGGCCTTCACAAGTTGCAGTTGATATAGGGGGAAGGGTGAGTAGTACATTTAAAGGTAAGAACTAAGGAAGTTGAAGGTAACAAAATCCTCAAAGTCAGTGGAAACTCTTAAATCCCAGAAAGCCTTCAGTCCAAGACAAGACAAATTGAAGTCCCAGAAATCAAAGGAACTGGTTCCAACTCATGCTGAACTGTAGCAAACCTGGGATGAGAACTCAGCCCAGCTCAAAATGTTTCTTCTTTTTTTTTTTTTCTTTGTCTGGAGTAATATTACAGGCTGAGTGCACGAACAAGGCATCTTCCCTGGAGTCTTAACATTGTGAGTGATCAAGGGAGATCTTAAATAAGTTCCCCCAAGAAACCCTAATGTTCCTCTGGATGCATGACTGTACCGAGAGAATATGAGAGTTTTCCTTAAGATCAGTTTGCTGATGGACCATATCTAGGGCTAAAAATTTTCTTATGTGAACGTAAGTGTTCAGGGGGGATGTTGTTAAAACTGAAACCAAGCATAAAGAAGCAAAAGTGTTTCAGTGAACCTCCTGCATTATAGTTTGACTCTGGCAGCAAGAAAACAAAACCACATAATCTAAGGCTCACGCCCAGCTCTCTGAAGCCCCGTATGTGCTAGTTCCTGTGTGGTTTGCCTACAGACTGCAGGGCTGCCTAGGGGTAGTTTGGAGGAGGGAGGACGAGGTGGGGAGGAAGAGTACAGTTAATGGATCTATACACTTGCCCGCACTTTCAGGGTGGCACCTGGAAGACAGCACAAAGTGGAT
The DNA here is from genome assembly GCF_001604975.1 of Cebus imitator. Lineage (NCBI taxonomy): Eukaryota > Metazoa > Chordata > Mammalia > Primates > Cebidae > Cebus > Cebus imitator. The sequence goes on along the minus strand of NW_016107485.1, from coordinate 3,609,852 downwards.
CTGTCCTCTGAAATGCAGTAATTCTGATGCTTGAATTCGTCTTCCTTCTTGCCAGAAAGGATTCTAATAACTCGGTGTCAAAGCCAAGACATAAATTCAACCCCTTCTCTTCCAAAAGGTATGTCATTATACAACATCTGTACATATACTCTAGAAACTTTTAACAGTTTTATAATTTGCAGAATGCTCTGTATGAGTTAATTAAAATGAACCTCATGGATTCTCTAAATAATTGCTTTTAAGTACCATCGGCTAGGGCCTCTAAACTTTTTGCTGTGACAACATTTGTGGTGATGGGATTTGACTTTTATCAAATGAACTGGGAGAACACCTGTTCCTTACCCAGTCCATAACACAAAAATCTCCACAAACTGGCTTCAGAAGCATCTCAGGAAAACATTTTCGACCTTGGGATCACAGAGGTAAAATTCCATTTCACCATGGTCAGGATTTAATCCAAATTGGAAGGGGTTGGAGTGGGTGGTAGAGGGCTGAGCAGTGATGAATGAATACCATAACTCTGAGGTGAGGATTTCTCTCTTTGCTTGAATTTCTAGTTCTGTTTGCATTTTTGTGACCTGTACAAAGATCGCCAGTTTTCATTCCTTTACAAAAGGAAAACTTTATGTTGAAATGTATTTTGAAAGGGTGCTCTCTGTCTTCATGCCAGCAGTTAGGCTCCATCCCTATGACTGTCTCTGGTTTAGGTGTCCAGTCTGAAGATACCTGCTTTGTGTTCTTTGTCCCACCTCTTCCTGAGCATGAGGATTGAACATACCAACCAAAAGTTTCACTAATTTAAAATTTATCGTATTGCCCTGACAGGGATACTATAAAAAAAAAAATTACTGTATTTACCTACCTGGAATTAGGCCTTATTAATCAAATATATGCAACGTAATTTGCACACTGTTGAACACATATATAGATAAACTAGGAGAGGGAAATGTTTTAGATCTAAAAATCCAATGGGAAAGATTTCATGTGCTCTCATTGTATTGTCTGAGGATGGGAAACTTCAAGTCGAAGAATCTTTTGTTCTGCAGCAACGTTAATCATAAACTGTTTAGTTCTTTAGTGGGTCCTTTTTGTTTCTTATTTCTGGTTTCAGAAAGAACATTTAGCAGAAGTTACTCTCCTTTAACAATTCAGTATTGTATATAAAAATTTATAAAATTTTATAGTGATCCTCTTTACAAAACCATCCACTATTAAATGAGGAACACTGTGTAAGTAGAGGACCACCTAAGTATATTTAACTTTCAAATTTGAAAAAATCTGACTCATATCCTTTTTAAGAATTTTTTTTTTTTATAAAGAGAGGTGGCCCTGTATTATTGAATAAAACTGCTTTTTTAAGATTGAGCTTGGAGTGTTTCCCATATGGTAAACTGAAATCTTATTCTCCCCAATTGTAATAGATTTTATCTTTTTAAAAATGACTTTACTGAGGCAAAGGAGGTAGAATGATCAATCTATTCAATAGTAAGAAATATTTCTGTTGCTAATACAATATCCTTTTGAATATCTCCGGCATCTTAAGCCCTAGTGAAAATCCCTTTCAATTGCTCTATGTCTACCTCATAGGAATATTTTAAGAATAAATGAATTAACATCGATATGAAGTGCCGTAGGAAAAAGGCACTATAAAAATGCAAGGCGATATCATGATTAGTTATTTCTTTGAACCTTGATCGTTTTCTTCCCAGTTCTTGTACAAAATGTCTCTCACTTATTTCCTGAAGCCATCTCTTTTAGAACTATTGCTTTCTAGAAGAGTTGAAAATGACCCTAGTTCCAACATAATTTATTGATTCCCAGATAATGATACCCACTGGTGTCAATGACTGATAGGTTCATGCCGAAACTTGAGTAGAACTCGCCCTTGTTTCCTGGATCAAGAAAAGTCTGCAATTGTTCGAAATGTGTCAGTAAGTGTGATTCCATCAGGATTTCTTAAATAAGTAACAGTTGCTGCTGGGTACTCCTGGGGACAGATTATTCATTTTTGTGCCCCTATAAAACAAACCCAAAACATGTTCAAGAATCTTTATAAGTTGTTTGAATCAAACAGTAGGGTTGATAGGTTCCCATTTTGTCTATCTGAACTATTTGCACAGAATATCTTGATCTGTAAAGAAATAGCGTAGCCCTGGCTGGGCGCGGCGGCTTATGCCTGTAATCCTAGCTCTTTGGGAGGCCAAGGTGGGCGGATTTCCAAAAATAAGTAATAATAATAATAATAACACAGCCTCATGAGTCTTTTTTCTTTTCTTTTCTTTTTAAGACGGGGTCTTACTCTGTGACCCAGGCTGGAGTGCAGTGGTATAGTCACGGCTCACTGCAGCCTCAACTGCCCTGGAATCAGTGATCCTCCCACCTCTACCTCTTGAGTAGCTGGGAGTACAGCTGCACACCACCAGGCCTGGCTAATACTTTATTTTTAATAGAGACAGGGTTTTGCCCTGTTGCCCAGGCTGGTCTTGAACTCCTGAACTCAAGCAATCCACCCACCTCAGCCTCCGAAAGTGTTGGGATTATAGGTGTGAACCTCCGTGCCTGGCCTACCCTTTCTTTTCCACTTAAAAATTTCCAAGAAAGCATGGCTGTGTTTAACAAATAAACATTTTACAAACATTTATCAATCAATTACTATGTCCAGGCCTGGTGCATAGTAATTGATTGAGTCCTCTTCAGCAATGTTGACATTCAGTTTCAATAAACTTGAGTCAATAGGAATTCAGTAAATAATTTTTAAAGGTTTTTTTTATTTTTAAATATGCATTTATAAACAAAAATCTTAGAGAATTAAAAGAAACTATCACAAAATACATAACAATGCAAGTCTTATATGCTCTCCAAAGAAAATGTTAAGAACTATCTTCACTGTCTTAAAAAGATAGTGAAGAATGGCTGGGCACAGTGGTTCACGTCTGTAATCCCAGCACTTTGGGAGGCCAAGGCAGAAGGATCATCTGAGGTCAGGACTTGGAGACCAGCCTGGCCAACATGGTGAAACCTTGCCTCTACCAAAATACAAAAATTAGCTGGGAGTGGTGGCGGGTGCCTGTAATCCCAGCTACTCGGGAGGCTGAGGCGCGAGAATTGCTTGAACCCAGGAGGCAGAGGTTGCAGTGAGCCGAGATGGCATCT
>NW_016107485.1:3575508-3606644 GCF_001604975.1 Cebus imitator | reverse complement strand
AAAAAAGGAAAAGACCGTGAGAAAATAATCCGAACGTAAAGAAAAGTTGAAATATTAGTACTCAGTAGGTTCAACAATTGCTAACTTTTTGCTATATTCGCTACATCTGTATGTATTTCTTTCTGAATTACTTGTAAGTTGCAAATAAAATGACACTTCACTCCTAAATCATTCAGTAGACATCTAAGAATAAAGGCATTCCTCTATATAACCACAGTACCATCATTAGGCCTAAGAGGATAAACAGCAAGTCCTTAATATCACCTAATAACTAGTGCAGAGGTAACCCTCCCCGTTTGTCCCCCAAATGTCTTCTATGCCATTTTTTTTAAATCTAATTGTTAAAAAATAAGGACATATTTTGCAGTTGGATCTCATATCTCTTTCTTCGACACTGGGTGTTTTGAAAGATGAAGCCAGTTCTCTTGTACCAGGTCCCACGTTCTGAATTTATTGTTGCCTCGTGGTTAATTTGTTCCTCTACCCCCTTTATTTCTCATAAGCTCCAAGTTAGGCCTTTTAGGGTGATTTGATTTTGATTGAACACTTTTTGCAAGGTGCCACTGGGTGCTCCATATTGCATCTTACCAGGAGGTACGGAATGCCAGGTTGTTCCACTGTGTGATGCCACGTTTGATCAGGGCTTAAGGTAGTGATCGTGCTCTGGGGAGCTCTTGTTGCAAAGGAACTTTTTCACCCTTTGCAGTTAGCAAGTAGTTTCAGGGGGTGATACTTTGGCACTGCAGCAATATCCTGTTTGCCAACAATGTTACCCAGTGATTTTAGGCAATAATCTTTGCCTAAATTGATTGTTTCATTGGTGTTCATATATATTTTTAATACACTTTGAAGATGAATTCGCCATGCAAATTCGTCATTATCAGCAGCAATAGCAGCTAGAAATATTTATGGAGTGCATAAGTTCAGGTAGTAATAATAATAGTAGGTAATGTTTATTGAGTGCGTGCTGGTGAAACCAAGACAGCCTAGGTGTGAGCCTAGGTGTGAGCCCTGTCTTTTACTTACTAGCAGAGTGAACTGGGACAAGTTATTGTTTTTGTGCTTCAGTTTCTTAAGCTATAAAATGGGATTAATAATGGTGCCTATCTCATGGGATTCTTCTGAAGGGTAAACGATTTATACATGTGAAGTTCCTAAAACAGTGCCTGTTATTATTGTTATTTGCCAAGCATTGTTCTAGTACTTTGCAGGCACCAACTCATTTACTTCTCCTAATGGTGCAATGAAGAAAGTGCTAATATTACCCTTTTTTCACAATGAAGAAACTGAGGTACAGAGAGGTTAGTATGTTGAACAAGGTCACTTAACTAGTACCAATGGAGCCGGGATTTGAACCCAGGCCATCTGGTTCCTGAGCACACGCTCTGATCACGGGCACATGCAGTGAGGAGTGATACCAGTGGAACTGAGTGTAAATAGCCCTCACACATCCAGGCTTGAAGTTATTGAAAATCTGGGAGGTTACTACCCAAACACATTTAAGGTTTCACTCATCTGAATGAGAACAGCATTCCACTAAGCACAGATAAGAACTCTTATTACATTTACGTAGCGTAAGGCTCTGTACAAGAAACCTTGAACATAAAATACTTGGAACTGAAAGGAGTAGGAGAACTAGGAAGTAATGGGGCGGGGGAGCCTGAGAGGAACAATACAAGAGGGGAGTTATGAGACCTCGGAACCTTAGGGTAGAAGATGATATTTTGGTATAATTAGGAGGGAAGAAATTCCTCTCATTTTTCACATTCCTGTACTACATAAAGTTTTACCAGAAAAACACAAGAGTATAAGCCATTGGCAGATTTATAAAAGGCCACAGTGGATTTCCTTATGAGATAATGGATGAGTCTTGTGAGTAGGTAACTTCCCTGTTGGTTATCTCCTATACTCAGATATTCCATAAGTCAGCCTGTGGCGTCTGCAACTGCATTGAGAAAAAGCTGTATAAACTAGGTATTGGTCCCTGCTCCTTCATTAATATTATAAAAGGGTTTGACTGCTGGGCTCTGACCCACTCCTTCAATGGCCATTACAGAAAGCTCTCAAGTGTAATTTTCTAGAGAACTAAAAATAAATAAGAAAAAAAATCCAGCATTAATAATGGTTTTTTTTTTCATTTCTAACACATCATTGCCAAATTCGTTCTGCCTTTTTATGTTTTTTAATGAAAAGCAGCCTAATGGATCAGTTGGTCATGAATAATACTTTTTCATATGTTTTTCTCCACACCCGTCAGCCTTCTAGAACCATGGGCTTAATGTGTCAGCCTACAAATGGTTCATGATTTGTGTCTTTTGTCTAGTACTTTATGGGAAAATATTAGAAACAAACTGCTGAGAACTCAGTAGGAACTCAGTAAATAATAAGTAGATAGTTCTCTTGTTAAGTAGGTATAATTTTAAAGAAACTCTAAATAACTAGGAAATATTACAAGGGAAGTGCAAAGTGGGGTGGAAGGCCCGGCTGACTTGTAATTTGAAATTTCTGTTCATCATTTTGTAGGTCACAGAGTTTAACCCTTTAAAGAACAAAATGTAAAGTCAGATAGCTGAAAAGGCTCTCCTCCCCTAAATGGATGTGTTTGAAAATATAGATCATTAAATTGGTAAGACTAGCAGGAGAATCTCAACCTAAAATTGAGACAACTAAGAAAATTGTCCAATTCTAATACCTTATATCAGTACTTGAAGTCCACCATAAATAGGCTGATATCCATAGCACATAGGTTCTTACTGGCAGTGGTGGGATGGGTGGGGGAAGGGGAGTGTCACAGATAATTTGAGATGTTGATGAAAGCTGTGAAAACTCTCCCCAGTGGAAGAAAAAACAATGATGCCTAGCACTTATCTTTACACAGCTTTGCACAGAATTTCCGTGGGAAATTCTGGTGTCCATCCGTGATAAATCACTTAGTGTCAGGCTGGGTACGGTGGCTCACACCTGTAATCCCAGCACTTTGGGAGGCCGAGGCGGGCGGATCCCGAGGTCAAGAGATGGAGACCATCCTGGCCAACATGGTAAAACCCCGTCTCTACTAAAATATGAAAATTAGCTAGGTGTGGTGACACACGCCTGCAGTCCCAGCTACTCGGAAGGCTGAGGCAGGAGAATTGCTTGAATCCAGGAGGCAGATTGCGCCACTGCACTCCAGCCTGGCACCTGGCAACAGAGCAAGACTCTGTCTCAAAAAAAAAAAAAAAAAAAAAATCACCTAGTGTCCATCTATATAACCTCAACAGGAAAAATTTCCTTCTCTAGAGTTATTATATACTGATCCTGATGGAGCTTTGAAAAGAGCTGTCATGCTGGCTCAGTGACTTTGAGAGGACAAGGTGGGAAGACTTCTTGAGCCCAGGAGATTGAGACCAGCCTAGGCAGCATGGTGAGACCCCACCTCTACAAGATACTATTTTTAAAAATTAGGCTTGGTGGCCCACACCTGTAGTCCAAGCTACTCCAGAGGCTAAGGCAGGAGCATCCCTTGAGCCCAGGAAGTCGAGGCTGCAGTGAGCCATGTTCACGTCACTGCATTCCAGCGTGGGCAACAGAGCGAAATCCTGTCTCAAAAAATAAGTAAATTTAAAGAGTTGTCATGATCTTGTTTGATCTGGCTATGATCTTTGAGGTACACAGACCACAGATTTTACCTCTCATTCTGCAGAGTGGGGAAAGCAAGGCTTGGAGAATTTCCGGGACTCGCTCAAGGTAATTTGCTAATGTCTGCCAGGACTTAGCACCAAGCCTGTCACATTGTAGCCTGGGCTCCTTCCACAACACTGGTCCAGACACAGCATTCTGGAGATGCCAGAGCCCTTGATGGGCTTCTGGAGAGCTGAATTCTGGCTCTACCAGAAGCTACCCATGTGATCTTAAGTCACCTAGCTTCCCTGAGCCTCAGTTTCCTCCTCAGTCAAGTGAGAGGTTAGACCATGTGTTCTCTGAAGCCCTTTGATTTTCTGCAGAAAACTACCTAATCCCACTGGGTCTGAGAACAGAAGGAAATGACTTTTTCTATCATCAATGGCAATATCCTTCACCCTTCCCTATAGGGCATAAGAGCTGGCATCCAGTTCTTAACGGATTTCCTTGCAATGTCCAAATCCCATTAGAAACTACAAAGAACTCAATAGTGCCTTCGTGGGCTTTGTGGGTGTCATGCTGCTGGTTGCCTCACTTGCTGCAGAGCTGACTGTCCACAGCAATTATACTCTAACCCTGTGCTCTGCATCAGGCAGCCATCCTGTGAGATTTATTACCCCTCCTGGGTAGTTCAGGGAGTAGTATGGAAGTAAATAATACTGATGGGCTTATTTTGGGCCAGTAGACCCTATCTTTCTAAAGAGGTTATGTCTTTCAAAGGGCACAAAGCTTTCTCCTTGATTTTTTTTATTATGAACAGTTTTATGCTTTAATGTCCCAGAAATGTTCTTGGAAGTTGGAGTCTCACAAGAGGGCCTGCAGCTGTCAGTGCAGAAGCCCTGAGGCTAGAAGGACACCACCACTCTCCCTTGGCCTTTGGAGTTATCCAAGCTAACTGCCAATATTTGTGATTAGCAGGTTTTGATAGGAAACTGGGGCCTTATGTCTCAGTCTTTCTGTGCTTCAAATTTTCTAAGTGAACTTCAGACTGGCAAGTGGAGTTAGATCAACTTCTTACAGAAAGTATCATCTACTCCATACCATATCAGGTCACTGGACCTTGGGAGGTTATACTGACCAGTGATGAGAATGACAGAGTGTGAACTTGGTGCCTGTATTTTGTGTTCTGTGCTGAGCCTCACAGATGACTCACTGTGCCTCATTCGCTCTTCTGTCCTTGAGTGAAATTGTGCCATTCTTTAACCCACTATGTAACAGACTTTCAAAGATTCATGTGTTGCTGCCTCAACAATAACTCATTTGTACAATGTAGAACATGGTGCTTTCTTATGTAAATAAACTCATTTTGTGGAATTTTTATTTCCTAGATCAGTATTTTAAAATAGATTACTAATTCATTTTATAAACCAATGCTGTTATGACTTAACACTTGGTACCCTGTAAGTATCCAAATAATCAAAGAAGAAGAAAGTGTGAAGTCAAGGAATACCCTAGCTGAAAAGAAATTCCCAATACCTGGAACAAAATAGATGGAGCTTTTAGAAAGCAGACTTTGTTTTTCTCCAGCATAGATTCACAACTTCCATTTTTAAATGTAAGATGTAAGGGAGATTTATGATACAGCCTACTTTGTCAGCTCATATTATTTCTTAAAGTGAAGGGTCAATTAGGTGTTATTATCATCAAGAGAGTATGCTGTAATGCTTCATCTTGTAGATGCTATAAAAATTACCTGTCTGATTACTTTAATTCATCTTTTGGCTACCGTCTGCAGAAATTCCCTCAGTCCCTAGCTCACGGGTATGCAGATGTACGAACAACATTTAGGGTAATAAAAGCAAAAAAAAATAATTGGGTCCTTTCCCCTCAGGAATGAAGAGTGTATTTGGGAAACTAGGACAAACAAACAAACAAAATGCTACCACAATGCAAAACTTCTGATAAGGAGATTTTTAAAAATGGCTTAACATGGAGATTTTTAGAAAGGACTTCTTGAAGGAGGTGCATCTGTAGGCTGAGAGAGATGGATTAGCAAGCAAGCATCAGTGCATCCACAAAACTTTACACATCAAGGAAATCGTAGAAGGAACAGGGTCTTCTTTGCTGAAGATCTGTTTATTTTGCAAACATCAAAGAGTTAGAAGGGCCATGTGAAGTTTCCATGGAGAATCCAGATACTAAACTTCTGCCACTGGAAACTACCTCAAGATCTTTTCCCAGCTAGCCTGCTCTTCCCCTACTTCCAATCATGTCCCTCAAAGTCCTCTCTTTCAAGTATAAATATCCTTGGTTCTTATAACCACTCCTCCTATGAGGCAGTTTTGTGTTCTGCCATTATTTGAAGCATTCACCTCTGGTTGGACTCTAATTTAGGGTATCTCCTAAGTCATGGGGCTCAGAATGGAGCAGTGCTCTCCAGGAGTCATCTGAGAATGCAAAACACCATAGGGTAGTTGCCTCCCTTGATCTATGGCCTACACTTCTATTAATATGGCCCATGATTGCATGAGCCATTTTGGCATCCATGTCACACTGCTGACTCATAATGAAATTGTGGTCAGCTAAACCCATGAGTTCCCATGTGCTATTACTAAGCCAAATCTTTCTTATTCTGTACTTACATTGTTGATTTTTAAAAATCCCTAAGACAGAGGTTTAAATATAAAACATATATTTCTATTCCACTTGATCATATGGATAACAGCATGTCCAAATCTTTCAGAGCTAGGGTATTAGTTTCCTCTCCCTGCAGGTGAGTACTTACCTGTGGTACGGCTAATCTCATGATGGATCGTTGGTCTCTAAAGCGTCAGAACTTCATTCTCTCCTCCCTATCCATACATGGTCCGTAATCCTGGACAAATCTGCATCTTCAGACAAACTAGTGGGCCTCAATCTTCCTAAGTACGATGGGAACAAGTGTGAATGGCCATTTCCTCCCTGCAGTGAGAATATGCAACCCTGAGTTCCATACCTGCAAAACCCGAAGGAAAGGTTACTCAGAGGCAGCATTAGATGAGAGGAGAAAAAGTTTATTTCAGGCTCTTGGCAGCTTTCAGAAGATTTGATTATCCTAATCACTACATGTTAAAGTTAATGACTTCATTTTTGTAGTCGTTTTAAAAATATAACTGGGTTATTTGAGTTTTGGTTGTAGTAATATCATGTGATAGTCAGTATAATTTGACACAAAATTATTTGTAATGTGAGCAAGTGCCATGAAGTATATCTGAAAGACTCATTTAAAATGACTCTGTTCCCTCCATCCCCTCCCCCAGCCCCATCCTCAACCCTACCCCCTTCTGTTTGTACTATGGGACTACAAAGATCTTGAAGTTCAGGTTTCTGTCAGACTTTCGGAAACCTCTAAAAGACAAAGATATCTTAGGAGTTCATAGATTTTCACCCCTGGCCAGTGCAGAGAGCTCACAGGTAACTTGTATAATATTTATAATTTCAAGCTAATAGAAATGTCATATTTCAAAACACATCCCCGAGAGCAGTCTTTTTGCTCATAATATAGAAAGATATAGGAAACATCCACATTTTTCAAGTCTGCCATTTTAACACACGTTGTGATCTTGCTCTGGTGACTCTGGGATTATAAATTTTCCAGTAGCCCCTCCCCAGCCTCTCGTGTGATTTTTAACCCAGGGCCTGGGCACTTGTAGCAGGGTGTGATCCCAGGACCAGCAGCAGCGGCACCACTGGGGAGCCCATTAGAAGCGAGGATCTCAGGCCCTGCCCCAAACCTATTGAATCCAAATCTAAACTATAAAAAGATTCCCCTGCTGATTCTTATGCACAATAAAATCTGAGAAGTCTAGAGTAAAGGGATTTTACCCACTGTAGACCTTGTGTGGTGATACAAAACTTGCAAACTTCCATTTGGTGTTTATTAAAAGGTTAGAGTCCTTAGTTAAAATGTTACCAGATTCAAATGTCCTGTACACATTCAGCTATTTCTCAGTGTATGTATATATAACTGGCTTTAAAGTACTCTTGTTGACCAGGCATGGTGGCTCACGCTTATAATCCCAGCACTTTGGGAGGCCAAGGTGGGAGGATTGTTTGAGCCCAGGAGTTTGAGGACAGCCTGGGCAACATAGTGAGACCCCATATCTACAAAAGATTAAAAATTAGCCAGTTGTAGTGATGCATGCCTGTAGTCCTAGCTATAGGAGGCTGAGGCAGGAGGATCACTTGAGCCCAAGAGTTTGAGGTTGCAGTGAGATATGACTGAGATACTGTACTCCATCCAGCCTGGGTGACAGAGTGAGGCCTTGTCTCTAAAAATAAAAGTACTCTTGCCTTTCTGGGTTCTTGTGGATCAGGGGTTCTTCCCCACCCTCACCAGGGACATTTGGCAATGTCAGGAAATATTTTTGTCACAGTTTGCGGGGAGAGGTCCTACTGGTGGGTAGAAGCCAGTGATGCTGCTGAGAATCCTGCAATGCACAGGATGTCCCCCACAACAAGGACTTAACTGGCCCCAAATGGCAGTAATGACAAGGCCGGAAAACACCAGTATATGATTTATAGATGCTCAGATGTGTGCCCAGAAACCATAGAAGGCTGTAGGAAAATAGAGTCATGTGGCATGTGGCATGTAGCATGCCGCGATATGACCAGGCAAAGAACAAATAGACTGGCAGTGGCCGTAGTGACAGTGGTGGGGACATGGAGGGCAAGGAATGGAAAATCCAGCCACAGATGAGAGGAGACATCTAAGACCATGCTAACTGGTACTCTGTGCACAAAGGCAGTCAGCTTTAGAGGACAGGGCTAAAAGGCTGGGCACGGTGGCTCACACCTGTAATCCCAGCACTTTGGGAGTCCAAGGCAGAAGGATTATCTGAGGTCAGGAATTCGAGACCAGCCTGGCCAACATGGCAAAATCCCGTTTCTACTAAATATACAATAATTAGCTGGGCATGGTGGCAGGAGCCTGTAATCTCAGCTATTTGGGAGGCATAGGTGGGAGAATCACCTGTACCCAAGAGGTAGAGGTTGCAGTGAGCAGAGATTGTGCCACTGCAGTCCAGCCTGGGTGACAGAGCGAGACTGTCTCAAAAAAAAAAAAGAGAAGAGGGCTAAGGTTCAGGGACTGGACACCAGGTATGAGTTCCAGGAGGGGTGGGAGGAAGTGTAGGAGAAATAGAAAGAAGGCTTCAGTTCTAGAGTGGATAGTAGGTATGATCTCAAAATCATGATAGACATAGAAAATAAGAAAGGATTTCAAGTATTAGCATAGGAGCACATGGGCAGATTTCAGGTAAATCCAGTAAGGCGAGGACTCAGAAACAAGGCAGAATCCTGCTTACTAGAACTGGGACACCTGAGCGGCAGGCCAGCAGCAGGCATGACCCAGTGCCAAGTGTTCAGCTGGAGTGAGCTTCTTAAATCCCTCTCAACCAGGAAAAGGCTTAGTGCTGAGTCTACAGCACAGCTGACTTGCAAGAAGGGGTCAGGGGCTCCAGCTATAGAGAAAGGTAGAAGTAAGCCAGGTCCTGACAGTGGCCACTGAGAAATCACGGGATAAGAAATGGAATAGAACCTGAGAGGTCCTCTGGGTCATTCCCCTACTGCAGGGCACCTAGATCATTTCAGAAACATTATCTACTCTTCAACTTCAACATTTCCAGAGAAAGATTTCTTAAGGACCGGTCAATGCTTTATAATCCATCTAAGTCAAAGCTTCTTCCCCGTTTCTAATTCTAAACACCTCTTCCTGGGATGTTAAGTGAGTTCCTTTCATCCCACCCTGCACACCATGTGACTTCTAACATTCAGTAATGATCAAGAACACAAACCACCCTCTGCAACTACCAGGCACAGCCTCCCCTTTTCCAGGCTAAAGCATCTCGATTCCATCAGCGTGTTGCCCTGAGAGTCTCTCCCCGACCTTTGAATCCCTTCGTTATCCTCTGGACCTGCTCCAAGCCTTGCCTGCTTGAGTTAGTTACCACCAAGCATGTATTTGTCTAATGGAAACTGTGTGCACACTGCCCTTTTGCCGTGGAACACAAAGAAGGAGGAATATAAAAGAATATACACAGTTTTGTTGGTTTCTATTAGTCTCTATCCTCTCTCTCCAAGGAGTTTTCGATCTTTTCCGCATTTATGGTCTAGCTGGAGCACTAGTCCTTAGGCGAAATGCTACAAAAACAGTTTGGTTGTTCAGCAAACGCTTTCACTGTGACCCTCACCTAAGAACAGTAGAGTACACTGTCATATGGGACAGCTCTAATGAATTTAAATGAAACTAGGATAAATGCATTCGTTCAGTTCCAGAGAAGGCATCATACTGTCCTGTGGATTTCATCTCAAATGAGCTGCAAAACAAAGTTCTTTTCCATGGAAAGGGATTTACCCAACTGAATTCACTGACTTTGCTGTAACTGGATTAATCTCATTTCACATCATGTCTCTAAGTAGAAAAGTAAACTGATTGACAGCAGGCTAAATGGATTTGTTGATGTAGCCAACATCAGTAAGGTTTATTCCAACTAGACTGCAGTCAAAAATGGGTGTCCTGGTTGTTTTCGCTTCTGTAAAGTAGTTCGCAAAAGTGCACCACTTTCGCACTCAATCTGAAAAACAGTTTATCAAAGTTACAGTAGATGAGTTATTGTGGGATGCCACAGAACGTACATAGGTCAAATGAAATGAGCATTTCTCCCTTCCCGGATCTTGAAATGGTCTTTTGCCCCCCAACCTTATAAAAAATATTCATTTTAGGCCAGGCACAGTAGTTCACACCTGTAATCCCAGCACTCTGGGAGGCCAAGACAGGTGGATCACTTGAGGTCAGGAGTTCAAGACCATCCTGGCCAACATGGTAAAACCAAGTCTCTACTAAAAATACAAAAATTAGCCAAGTATAGTGGGTGCCTGTAGTCCCAGCTACTCGGGAGGCCAAGGCAGGAGAATCACTTGAACCTGGGAGGCAGAGGCTGCAATGAGCAGAGATCACCACTGCACCTCAGCCTGGGTGACAGAGTGAGACTCCGTCTCAAAAAAATCTGCTCAGGAGATACTGTGACAAAGAAAAAAATCATTTTATTCTGTCACCATGTTCTAAAAGCCAACGTTTTTTATTTTTGAGTTGTATTTCACAGGGCACTGCTCAAGATAAACACCCAGCCCCGTGTGTGGTTGAGCAGGCATTGACCCCACGCTTGTTCCCTGCCAGCACGCCGCCCCGGAGCGGACCACCACCCTGTACCTTGCTCCACCTCTGCTTTCTGCAGCACACTTCCTTGTCTTTCTTCCGCATCTCTGCATTTCCAAAGCCACAATCAGTCATCCTCTCAGGACTCTCAGTCTCTGCTTATGCTGGGGCCCTCTCCTTTGTCTCTCCCAGATTGCTGACTTTATTCCAGCTTGTGCTTCTCACACAATAAGACTGCTAGTGGAAATGTTTTTTCTGATTTCTATAGCTGGTAGTTTCTATAAGCAGAAGTTCCTTTCAAAGGAAAGAACTTGTGGAGATGAGCCTGTGGTGTCACAGGACTGTTACATGGATCAAATGTAATAACGTGTATTAAAAAGCAATTTGTAAACTGTAACATGCTCTCCAAAAGTAAATTATTACTGTATTATATAACTTTAGAGTTTAAAAAGCAGCTGGATGATATATAAAAATGCAAGGTTCAATAAGCATCATGGGAAAAGAAAATTAGAAAGTGGGGAGGGGCATGGATGCTTCCATCAGCAAGCTAGGGGCCTCTCAACATTTTTTCCAGCCAAAGCACATCATTTAGTTGAGGGCATACACTCCGTTCTGAAGACTGCCTGCTCACCATTCTGGACCTAAAGCCTTCCCTCTTGCTTAAGGTCCCTCATCCCTCTCATCGCCACCTTCCCAAATCCTAGCCGACGCCAAAGGCTAGCCCCCGCAACCCACCCTCTCTTCCTAGCTTTGCCCCAGATGAAGTGAACCTCTTTCTCTCTAGCACCCAGTCTTATGTTAGAATTATTTATGTGGGCATTGATCTTCCTGGATTGACTGTGACCTGCTGAAGGCAGCGGTGGCATCTGCCACAGTCCCCCACCCCCAACAGCACTTCATCACCTCCGTGAACAGAAGTGAATGGAAGGAACAGCTCGATTAAGGCAGCCAGAGGAGCCAGGATGTAATTGCATGGACCAAAAACATCCTGCAAAAAGGCTTTGTCCCCAGAGGCTGGTCTCCAATTTGGAAAAATCCCTACCTGAGCAACTGTAGGACCCCTCTGAAATGGAACAGGGTCTACTAAACAAAACTTTTAAAAACCCTAAGTGATGAATTGGTTATTATTATTCTCTGTTCTTTTCTGTGCATTGGAAATGTCTTATATTTTAAATTGAATGTAAAAAGACCCCATCCCATTTAAAATTAGTGAGTTGAATAAGTTTCATTGTAACTTGATATTCTCCCTAAAGGTCTTCCTATAGTTCGAATTATAAACGTCGTTCTTAGATTGCCAGCTTGGTTGGTCCCCCATGAAATCACGAGTTCTTGGACTGTGTTTCACACAACACCAGGTTACACTGCACCCTTACTGAAAGGAATTTCTTGTCCAGAGTGCGGGGCTCTTGGGGAACAAAAAGCTTTTTAGCACGTTTAAAAAAATCCTTGAGCTGTTTTATTATTTTAATACTTTACCTTTGGTGGAGCAGAAATGATTTATGTCATGTTTTTGGCAGATGATTTTTTTAGGAATCATCTTTACCACTATTGGCCACATAACTATTGCCAAGCACATAATAGGTGCTCAACAGTTGTGTTTTTAAAACTAAAATGTGATGCACTTCTAAATTAAAGGTAACTTTAGTCATTTAGAATAGCAAGCAGTGGGTAGAGTTTCCAATTGCTTCTCTTTGGTATTCATTAGAAATCATTTTTTTAAACTGAGAAGTTGGAGAAAAGATGAGATATTTTTATGGAAGCTGCACTGATGAAAGCAGAGTGTAATTTTTTGATAGTGATTTGATGGACAATGCTTTGAGGGATTTACTGTGCTCATGGATTAACTCTGTGTTGTTACCGTAACAGAACATTGGCACAGAGCCCTGGCCCAGTGCAAAGCTCTCTAGCATCAATTCTTTTCCCTCATCAGCAGCCCAAAGCCCCCCTGTCTACAATGCCATGCAGTGCAGTCCTGGCACAGACCCTTAACCTGAAACCCCAGCCAATTTCCCTAACAACACGCCTCTCCCCTTCACCTGCCAGATGCTTCTTGTTCTCAGACACTGCACCCTGAAATTGGGAGCTTTCACTGAGTTAGAAAGGCAAATATCGAATTACCTAGCTCTATCAGTATTTTAAATACACTTGTAGACTTAAATGAGAGCTCTTGTGCAAAACCACTTGAACTCTTTCTTAAGATATGCTCATTTTTTTCTCTCTTTGATTCAACTGTTGACCTTCTGGATATACGACTAGTTATTACTTCAAGTATGTTTGGAACTATTCTTGCCCTAACCATTCTAAAATGTAATTAGCATTGAGACATTATCGTAGAAGCACAGCACCTTGGGCTGGGATCTCATTAGATGGCAAAAATGGGCAGAATTGTGCATGCTCCATGCTCAAAATATCTCTAAGAAAAATTCATGGCATTGGGGGGAAAGTTAAAATTGGTGNTCGCATATTTGATTTGTATAAGGATCCAAACAGAGAGAAGATTGTGGTTCTTCTGTTTGAAAAATGAAAGCAACTCTGTTTTCTTCGAACTCTTATGTAATGTGGCTACTGTCACATCTCTGGGTCAACCAAAACCAAAATCATACATTTTCTGACTTTAGCTTTTCCCCCTTCAAGAAATGCATAGCACTTTTAGGCACTTTTATCTAATTTATCCTCAACAACAACAGATTTTACGGAGAATGAATATTCTCCAGGAGGTAGTTAACAAATTGTGGGAAAACTGAGGCCCAAAGAGGTACGGTAACTCATGGGTTATTCACATTGCTCCTGAGCATTCCCCCATCTGCGGGAATTCAGCTCTTTATTTGCTGAATTGAAAACTATTTCATGCCTGCTGCTCAGTTATTTCAGTACTGGCTCCTAAGTTTGGCACCAATCCCAACTGTTATGAAATTGCATATGAATAATAATGAAGTTCTTCATTCCTGGGATCCCAAAAGGTTATCATTTCAAGCTCATTACAGGGCACTTTGGATGCCCATATTGGGCCCTAAATGATTGGAACCATTGGGAGAGGGCTTGTCTGACTCTGCCATTCACCTCATTTGTAAGTCTCTACCGTGTTTCGACACTGAGCTGTGTCTCGTTGTTTAAAAAATAACTTCTCATTATAATAACATTTTTCCTTAATTGCAAAAATATTTCTGACCTGAATTTATTCTTGTCATAGCTGTGTGAGCAAGCAGAGTCTTGTTTGCCTCTACAATATATTAATAATATATTAATTAGCTTCCCAGTGCTGGCAAACAAGGAACAAAAAGGATTTGTCTAAATCCTGAAAACTGAAGAGAAGCAAACACTTTGGTAATTATGTTTTAAGGGCAGTCTAAGGATTAGGTAGTGTGGCAAATTTTTGGCCTAATTTTTGAGAGAAGACAACCAAAAACACCACTTAATTAACAAAATATTTGTTTTGTACCTACTATGCACAAAGTCTGAGAGGTTATAAAGGAGGCTAAGAGAAATAAAATCGGCCAATTTACTGTTACTGGCATAGTTAAAAGGCAATAAAGGCAAGACACTATGAGTATTTTGATTTAGCTACAAATAGCTGATATATACTAGATCAAACCGGATGAAATTGACAGTATCTGGGGGCTGGCTGTCGGGACTCATGCCGGTAATCCCAGTGCTTTGAGAGGCTGGGATAATCGCTTGAGGCCAGGAGTTTGAGGCTCCAGTGAGCCGTGGTTGCACCACTGCACTCCAGCCTGTGCAACAGAGCATGACCCTGTCTCTAAAACAGATAAAAATCTAAAAAATGACAGCCATATATCTGACCCTTTTTTTACCCCAAAAGTGGTAGTTTTATATAATTTAATATTAAGATACTCTTGTCATACTGTACCAGCTCCTAAACATTATACTTCTCATTTTCCTCCTTTTTCTTAGCTATCATTCTTACAACAACCGAGAGAAGGTAAATACAGGTCAGAGATTTGATTCCTGTTTTTTACATGTATTTATTTTTGTAGATTCACAAATAACATATGTTTTGCAGTTTTAAGGTTTCTAATTATATTAGACCCTGTTTTTTATTTTATTTAGAGTCATTGTCCTTGCTGCCTGTCCTTCACATGTGGCATTCTTCATGCCACAAGAAGTCAATTCTTCATGCCATTTCCTTCACAATCTTCATGCAAACTCATTATCTCCATTCCCATCTATTCTGCCTCGAGGCATGATTACAGAACACTCCCCTTTTTTGAGATACTGCTCAATAGAGATTAAATCTAGCATCCAGTTTTACCTGTCTATCCTTGAATTACAGGTTCCCGAGAAGTCAGAACAGATAGCCGTACAGGTATCCCAGTAAATCCATTCTTCTATCCCCTTCAATATTTAACAAATATTTACCAAGCATCTATTTTGAGCAAGCATTAGCGTAAGTCCTCTCATAAATAAGTTGTATAAATAAGGATGCATGCATTCATGTAAATACAAATTTAATGCTGGGTATATATTGTTTGAGGCACCTGACATGTATTAATCCATTTATTCCTATCTAAGGAGATAAGTACCATTGTTGTTTCCATTTTAAAGATGAGGAAAGTGAGGCCAGAGAGAGTATATGAACTCCTAAAACCCAAACCCTTAACCACAGCGTTAACAATCTATCTGGTGATAGTGGAGGACCCAATGTCAAAAAAGCAATTGCTTTTCCCAGACCATGAACACAAGGTGTGACAAATTAGCAGTTCCTCCTCATACCCTAAGATGTAAATATCCACCCAGGCCAACTTGTGTCTGTCAGAGAACAGGGAATGGACTTGTCACACTGTTTTCTCCCTTGAGGGTCTATCTGCCACCACTACTTTGGTACACGCTAGGGGACATACACTGCCCGACATATTCTTGCAGAGTCATATCTTACCCCACATCTTATCACAAGCCTGCTGAAGGTCAGACGCCATCAAGAAAATGTTCACTCATCTTCCCGTTATGCCCAATGTGTGAACTGATAACACATCTGAATTCAAAGAAAATCAACAGAAGTCACCTCAGTCAACCTGAAAAGTCTGGTGACTCATTCCCACCCTTCTCATGGGGCTCCTGCTGGGCTGCCTGGTTCTCCTGAACCAGCCTCCAGGCCGCCTGCAGCCGGGGCTGCAGCTCAATGTTCAAACCCCCTCTCTGCGCCCATCAGATGAGTGTTGACTTTCTTTGGCATAGGCATTTGAATTCCATTTGAATTGCTGAACATCCTGCCCCCGTTCCGTTCCGTGCTGACTGTGACCCCGCTGCATGTGCCCTGGAGGCAGGCTAAACAAGTTTGCCTTGGAAAAAATAGCAGGGAAGAAGATGCTGACTCTTCAGCCCCCAGAGTAAGTTCCGTCACTCTGGAGGTAAAGTCATAATATCTAAATATGGCTCGATTCATGTCAGGTCTTATAAATACACACACACATGTGGATGCTGAAACTGTGCGTGCACTGACAGCCAAAAAAAAAAAAAAAAAAAAATCAACTTGCTGTCTCATTAGCAGAACAAGACCTGGTAGGCCAACTCAGCAGAATAAAGAATATAAAAATGGGCATTTAATATCTGTACACACACACACACAAGCACACACTCTGATATAACAAAGACCCCAGGAGACTGGTTGCCCTGGCAATGAAGAATCATTTGTATATTCAAGGATTTTCTTGTTTAAATTTAAGCTAGCCTCTTGAACTTTTCGAGTTTTCTCGAGCTTAGCTTTAGGCCTCCCTCCTCAGACAGAGGTCTGACATCTATTTCAGCCTCTAGCAAGGCAGGAAGCTTAGAAGTAGGAGCAAAACCTCACAAGCCAGCCAGCCTGGCTTTGAATTTCAGTTCTCTCGTTTCTCAGCTGTGTGACCTGGGTAAGCTGCTTAACCACCTTGAGCCTCTATTTCCTCACCTGTAAAATGGGAGTAACAACATTAAAACAAACTTGCATGGGTTCATCATGAAAATTAGATAGATGAGATGACATACTACATAGCAAGCATTCAGAACTGTGCCTCATTCCAAGTGTGAGTTATCGGTAATAGTGGCTTGAAATGGGTTTACACCACCTGGCAGGAAACCATTGAAATCTTTTTTGTTTTTGACTTGAGTCTTTGAAGCGCTTTCGTCTCATTTCTTCTTCTTTTGTATTTGTGGAGGAGGATGTTTAGCCATCCTTGGAGTACAATCGTTTATTAAAAACCATTATGAAGTCTCTTCAAGTTTCTCTTTTGCAGTAAATGATCCAGATTACTTAATGGTTCGGTTTTACATGTTTTAATCACTTATTTGAACTTATCAACCATCTCCAAATACGGTACACACAGAAATATTGTCTAGGAAAATTTGTTACTGAAATTCCTTATCATCTGTGGTCCATTAGCTCAAATGTTTAAAATTCATTGTTTTTATTTTTATTATTTATGTATGTACTTATTTTTGCAAGACAGGGTCTCACTTTTTTGCCCAGGCCAGAGTGCGGTGGCACAATCATAGTTCACTACAGGCTCGAACTCCTGGGCTCAAGCAATCCTCCAGACTAAGCTTCCCCAAAACCCGTTATTCTTAAGAGCAAAGTTAAGTTGCATCATACTGGTCAGTTGGTTTCACTCCATCATGTTGCCAAAACCACCTAATTCTCAGATGCATCGTTTAGCACAAACTAAACCAGAAGAGACCATAGGTCATTCATTCATTCATTCAGCATTTGCTAAGTGACTGCTGTATGCCAGAGGCTGGGCTATGCTCTAAGATCACAAAGAGGATACTTCTTAGTTGTAAGAGCTTACAGCTTGGGAGAGAAGACACAGAAGTAAACAAGTCATTACAAATGCCTTTCTACTGGGTGCCATACTTGAAAGGAGAAGGTGAGGTCAGGATACCCTTGGGCCAGCAGGAAGGGAGGATTAAGCTCAGAGAACAGCTTTACAGGGAAGGTGACATTTGCCACCCCTATTAAAGAATGGCAAGAATTGAGGAGTACAAAAAGGAGAATATTCAAAGAAGAAACACCCAGGGATGATTTGCACGTGGTAACATTAGGTAACCTTAGGTGGGGCTGCTGTGACTGAGGCCCAAGGTCAAGGAAGGGAGCAGAGTCATGAAGCTACCCAGGGTCAGCCAAGGCCAGGCCAGGAAGCTTGAGCTTCATTCTCCAGGCATCCAGGGGCAGAGGAGGGTGCGAGAAGAGACATGGCACAGTCTCATCTGTTTTGCACAAATCACTCTGGAAGCAATGAAGAGGGGAGAGTGGACATATTTGAGCCTAAGTCAGGAAGGGGAAGAAGGATGCTGGGGTTGTGGAGAAAGACCATAAAACCCACACTAATATATAATATAGGTTGGCACAAACCCATCTCTCAGAAATGCACCTCAGAGACGTATGTTCTGCTGAAGGTCAGCAGGGAAGGCCAACTTCACGTGCAAAGAGCAGTATATACATTTCCCTACTAGCTATTCTTTTTATAATACTTCTTAATATATGTGACATATATTAGCTAAGATAGTATTCATGTAGGAATTTTCATTTTTCATTTTCTGGCAATTCTGTGTTCAAATACAATGACAGTCTAGCAATATTCCAATTATCTATGCCTAGTGTAATATATATCTATGATTCAAGATTATCGTCTTCCCCGATTCCCCACTAGAAGGTGAGCTTTGTGAAGCCGGGACTTTGTCCATTTTGTCCCCATCTCCATTTCCAGCCCCTAAAACTAAGTTTGACTCCCAGTAGGTGCTACATACTTATTGAGTAAATGACTGAATTTCTGTATGGGTAAAAAGAAACTGTCATTTCCTTTACTAATGAGGAAAGAAAAGGAAAACAAAAAACAAACCTGGACTTAAAACAGTTTTTCACAAAAAGATCCAATTTGCAAAAATGGAACTGAAGTTTCAAAGCTATTTTTCTCCCTGCAGCTCTGCTTCTGGGAAAATCACAGCTGCCAGCTTAGACGGTGGTTTTCACTGCCCGGTTACAAATTCTGCACAGTTGTACATATTGGCAGGGCTCAGCTTCCTTAAATGCCATTGGATCAGTGGGGAAATGGTGATTTTCCTTATTGATTTAATGCCAGTTCCTCTTTTATGAAAAATCCCACGTGCTGCTCACTGGCATATGTACCATAAAAACTGAACGTAGGGGGCCAGAAATTAAGTAAGTCACTCATGTTCGTCTCCAGCCATATGACGTTAAACCATCTCTGCTTTCAGGCTGGAGTGTTCAATCATTCTCCCTTTAAATTTAGCAGAGTGATTATTCCTCCTGGTGGATTGTATATATGCTCCTTTGATCTATGAAATACTCATTCCTGGATGAACTTTAAGTTCCCAAGAAATGCATGTAAAATACTGTTTACGAATCGCCGGAGAAATGTTTCACATTCTCATTACTCCAAAGTAGTCACACCAAACCTCTCTCTCCAAGATTCGTTTTTTTTTTTTCCCAAGAAGAGGAAAGAACTTCTGCAGCAGCACTGTGACAATAATCACCACTGTCGTACTTTCCATGGATTTTACTCAGCAGCCTCACAGAAGTGACAATGTATGGGCGGGCATGGGGGCTCATGCCTGTAATCCAAGCACTTTGGGAGGCCAAGGCTGTTGGATAATAAGGTCAGGCTAACATGATGAAACCCCATCTCTACTAAAAATACAAAAAAAACAATTAGCCATAGTCCCAGCTATGCTGGAGGCTGAGGCAGTTGAATCGCCTGAACCCAGGAGGCGGAGGTTGCAGTGAGCCGAGATCACACCACGGCACTCCAGCTTGGGCAACAGAGTGAGACTCCATCTCAAAAAAAAAAAAAAAAAAAACTCAAACTCAAACTGCAAAATGAAATTAATAGTCACCAATGAACGACACAGTCAATAAGCTCTGCACTGGTTCAGAGGAGGACAGGGGTAACAAGACAGTAATTCTGAAGGAAACAGACTTGAATTTGAGCTGGACCTGAAGTCAGGAACTGGAGTGAGAAAAGGCAGAGTGGTGGCAACATTTGTGAACCAAAGCATAGGTGTGGGTTGTGGCAGGCAGGGTGGGGATAGATTGGGCATGACCTTGAATGCCACTCTAAGGACTTCGGACTTGATTCTACAAGCAAGGTGGAATTATTCAGAGGTTTTGAGTAGAGATGATGTGAGCTGAACAATGCTTTTGAGAAACTAAATCTAGCAGGGATCAGTGCTACAAATTAACTGGAGGTGTTTCAGAATTGAGATCATGAGACCCTGACCCAGGCTGGGGGCAGTGGGATGTCTCCATCATACAGTACATTCCTGTGAATATTTCTTAGGGATTCATATGAAATTGTGCCGCAATGTGCCTAGCTATCTCTGCACTGTAAGACAGTGATACTGTGATCCTGTGTGCTGCCTGGAACCAGTGTCATTCCTTCAGCACCCCAGTTAGGACTTGGAATGGGCCCAGGTGTGGCCTGTACACAAACCTCAGAGAATCCAGGCAGCATAGATTGTAAAAGCTGGGAGGAATCTTGGAGACTTCCAAGTCCACCTCCTCAACTTACCAAGAAAGAAGCTGACTCTTGCTCATCTCCCTAATGACGGAGTCAGCATGGGGCCTCAGATCTCCTCCCTGTGCTCCAGCAGTGCTTCTGAGGCCAGTACAGATTCTGCTTTGAGGTGTTGTGTGCCGATTCTGGTGCAATCCAGAGGAATTTTGAATGAGTGAAGGAGTTGCTTGTGTTTTCTTGCCCTGATTGAGATCATTGAAGCTCCTCTCCTTTACTCTACACCAAGCCCCCCAGATCCAGTCCCTCCCTGAGTCCCCAACTTCATCTCTGCCAATTCCCTGCCTTGCTGCTTTCCCACAGCACCCTATTATTTCTTGCATCCTGCCATTGGTTGCGCTGTCCTCATATCTGAAGGCTTTACGTCCCCTCTTAGGCCACATCACCTCCAGGCCTCAGCCTTCCTTAGGTGGACCAAGCTGCTTCTTTGGAGCTCCATGTTACCCTGCATCGGGTTCAATCACTGTGTCTCATGGTGTCTTGTAATTGTCTATTTATGTGTCTGAGCCCTGCATAGAGCTCAATCACTGTGTCTCATGATGTCTTATAATTGTCTATTTATGTGTCTGCCTCCTACCCCTCAACCGTGAGCCCCCTGAGGAAAGGAACTGTGGGTATGCATCATTGAATACTCAGCATCTAGCACAGTGCCTGGTACACAGTAGGCATTGAAATATCTGATAAATAAGTGAATGACAGTTGCACATTTGTTTTCTTGGTATATTCAGTCATTTAATAAATATTTATTGAGCAATTACTTATAATTGAATTGGCGCTGTGTAGTTACACTTAAACATCCAAATAAGCCTATCCTCTCAAGCTCCAAATTATGCATGCATAAATTATACATGTGAAGTGTTAACATGCACACGCAGCAGAGAGTGTGCATATCTACAAATACCAGAGCTAGCAAATGCAGTCAACTGTGTGCCAGATGTCCCCGAAATTTACAAAGAACCAAGAACCAAAAATGACAGTTAGCTCCATAAGCCCAACAAAAGAAAAAAAGAAAACAAGGAAAAGAGCAAAAAAGCAAAAGAACAAAAGAACCTCAAGCATAAGGAAGTGGTTATATTTTTTTCTATGTGCTCGAGCTTGGGGTGGGGAAGATTCATAAAAGCATTCTAAGCTGGACCAGTTCACGTTAAGTCTGAGTTCCTCAAGGGCTGACTCTTCGGAGCTGTTTGGAAAATTCATTGCCATGCATGAGCCGGGGGATTGGTTTTTTTTCCACTGGAAATTGTTAATGGGGACTGCATTAGCGGCCCCTTATCGCGTTGCCTGATAGAGAGACAGCAGGTTCGCCCAAACAATTCTGGAACCCTGATCACTGCCAATTAGGGGAGTATTATCTGGCTGACATAATCAAGTGAGTATAAATATATTTATCGTGATTGGAATGGGGAAGGGAGACGGCACAGAGATTGAGGCAGAAGCCGTCCCCCCACTGCCTGGCTCCAGCCTGGATCCAGCCCAGTGTGTCAGCCTGTGCTCAGCAGAGGTGGTCACTGGCTTTCTGAGGTGGAATGCACAGTGAAGAATTCAGGGCTAGAATTGCTTCTCCCAGACAGAAACTTGTCTCTCCTTATTTTTCCTCCTCTCTTCTCTTTTCTTCATGTTCACCTCTGTGAAAGCTGAAGAGAGAAGAGAAAGGATATGCCACGTTGATCGCATTTTAATTCTACCCCGCCGGCCGTGCTGTCCCCACTTAGCGTCTCTGTAGTGGAAAGTGATGGCAAGGCATAGTGCCCCGACCGGACCCCCACCCTCTCAGCCCGCCGGCGTGTGCAAGTCAGTCTGGCATTGGGTTTATTTCATTGTTGATTTGTGGAACTTTTATGGGAATACCTGTGATGTGTCTCAGCCCTGGGATTGAAAGACTGAGAAAAACAGTCCCTTGTAATGGACTAGAGATGGGAGGAACAGCTCACATTTAAACAGCTGAGAAGGAAGCATGTTTAAGTCACATCTGGTGGCATTCCTGTTGTCTGAATGGGGAGCAGGGTCTTTTTAAGCATCTGCCCAGATTTCAAAATGCAGGCTGCATCGTTTCTTCCCGAAACAAATGGTCAAATCATATCATCACGGGAGAGGTCAGTGACAAAACTGATCTCATGGCTGGATTTCAGCTCTGGTCCATGTAGGCCCAATCGATCTAAGGCATAACCTTTTTTTTTTCCCCCTCACCCCTGACTACTTGATAATGGCCATTTACAGGGCCAAGTTAATCTCAGCTATTTTCCTGCATCCCACGTGTGCTGCCCTGCCTCACCAGTTGAGGGCTGAGGCCCCTTCCCAATGGCTACAACAAGATAAAGGGGCCCTGTCCTTCTGTCTCCTTCATCCTATAGTTTGTCTGCACAGCTACAAATTGCTCTTAGGCCTGCCTTCCTGGATTTCACCAAAACTATTTTCTTACTGGTACTACGGATACCACAAGTGGAGATGGAAGTAGGAAGGGGCAGGTCCACAAATAAATAGGGAGTCCAGATGGGAGAAATGTCATTAGAGACATCACTCTCCCTAAAGACATCTGACCACCCACGGTCCTGCCTCTCCCTGCTGCCATTTTCCTCCTTTGGCTGCTTAGAAATTGTCGAGGCCAAACTCCTTTCACCCAGATTCCAGAAATACACATATTTCCTCTGCGTTCCAAATCTTAATGGATAGAACACCTTTTTTTTTGTTTTGTTTTCGATCTTTTGCCAGAAATACTGTTTTTTGAGAACCAGAGTTCATTTATCTCCAAGGGAGAAAGAAATTCATTCCATGTTTACCCGTTAACAAATTACCACTTAAGTGAAAATACGAGGACTTCTGTCAGTCTCTGCTAATAAATGGGTTATGCACCTTGGTTCAAGCTTGGCAGAGGTGGGTGGATAGCCACTGTTCCCTTCAAGTTGGCTTAATTTCCTCTTGTTGGCTTTTGTTTCCTTGAAGCACAGAGATTTCTTGGTGCTTTCTTTGCTTGATTCTGCTTTTAAGGAATGTGCCTAACTCCTTCAAGTCTGTTTGTTTAGTAAGCTGAGTTGATTAAATCCCTAGCGTTTGTGGAGGGGCCTCCTGTGTTAGGTGCTATGGGCTACTCCCCACTTGAAAGCTAAATGGAGTCACCCATCTGAATACTAACTTCCTCCTAATCCATTGGTTTTTCTGCTGTGTAGACAGGGATATGAAGTAGCCACCTACCAAGAGATAGTGTGATGTCATAAACCGAGCTTGAGTTCTAAAGTGAGCAAGACCTGGGTTGTACAGTAATGCAGGCTTGGGTACATTGCTGCTCTCTTTTGAGTCACACATTCCTCATTATAGATGCTGATGGGAACAGCAGAGCTGTCTGTTTATCTTTGCTGTTCTCCATAATGAGACAGAACCAAGCAGACAGTGAAGAGCCTGGTCTAATCACATAACATTGGTGCAAATTATATATGGTCATAAGAAAGTATTTTTTATCTGAGCATTTAGGTAGCATTTGGTGTGGTATTTGATGCATGTCATTTAGTTACAGAGATAAAACCTCCTGAGCACACACAAAGCTCTTGACTTGGTTGAACATTACATCTCACAAATTTTGATGCCTTTTACTAAGGATACTTCCTGCCAGGAAGTTGTAAAAGAGAAGATGGAAGTCTGTTTAGCAGCATTGTAGCAGTATCAGTTTCCTGGCTTTGATGGTGATGTAAGATGTCCCCATTGGGAGAAGTGGGGTGAAGAGTACAGGGGACCTCTCTGTACTATTTTTGCAATTTCCTGAGAGAGAGAGGAAAAGAGAGAAAGAGGG
The DNA here is from genome assembly GCF_001604975.1 of Cebus imitator. Taxonomy (NCBI): domain Eukaryota; kingdom Metazoa; phylum Chordata; class Mammalia; order Primates; family Cebidae; genus Cebus; species Cebus imitator. The sequence goes on along the minus strand of NW_016107485.1, from coordinate 3,582,547 downwards.
AAAGAGGGGGAGAGAGAGAGAGAGAGAGAGAGAGAGAGAGAGAGAGAGAGCGCGAGAGCAAAGAGGGAATGAGCTTGGCTTTAGTCCCTGGCTAGACAAGTATTTACATTTTGTTTGCCTCTTTGTGTAGATTTTGTGTAGCTAGCACTCCCTTTTCTGTGGAAGAGAAGAAAGAAAATAGAATGAGCTGAGAACTCCTGCCAACATTATGTTAGAAAGCCACCTACTTCCTGCTTCTCCCCATCCTCTTCACCTTTACAGGCTTACCTTCTGCATCCACACTCACCTTGTCCTCCTTCCTTCCCATTCGAAGGGGCGATTCCTCTCCTGCTGAACAAATGAACTCCTCCACCTGAGCAAGGTGTCCCATCCCTTCCTGGGTCTTCAAGGCCCAGTCCTGATACATAGTCTCTCTGGGTGAATTCCTTCTTACTCAGGGTTTTAACAACTCTCTATGTTGGAATGGCACCCAAATTTATAGCTCTACCCAGACTTTTTTATTGAGTTCTGTACCTCTGTATCCAACCTAGATCATTCACAAGCGTTTCAAACTCCTCTCTAATTACTTCCTCTTTTTATATTCCCTTATCTCAGAAAATGCTACCAACATCTGCCCTAACGCCCCCAGCAGGAACCCAAGAGTCATTCTAGACCTGTGCTGTCCCTAGTACTTCAAATTGTGGCTAGCCCAAATTGAAATGTGCTGTAAGTGTGAAATACACACCAGATTTCGAAGACTTAGTTTGGAAAAAAAATAATGCAAAGTATCTCAATAATATTTTAATTTCACATTAAAATAATAATATTTGGGACATATTGGGTTAAGTTATTAAAAATAATTTCTTTTTCCTTTTTAATGTGCCACCAAAATATTTGAAACGGCATATGTGGCTGGCATTTGTGACTCGCATTCTATTTCTGTTGGATAACATCATTCCAGACTCTTTTATCCCCTTCCAGCTGGTCATAATGCACAGTGATTCCCCTGAGTTAAGGCAAGGGAGAATAGCGGTTAAGTGCACAGGCCAAGTTTGAATCCTGGCTCCCCCATTTTTTGATATATATGGAACTTGGGCAATTATTTAACTGCTTTGAGCCTCACTTTCCTCATCTGTCAGCTGGATACAAGAGCAGTTCTTATTTTCAGATTCTCGCATGCTTTAAATGAGATAATGTATAAAGCACTTACTATGGAGATAAAAACGTGCACAGACCCAATGTCAAAAGAAAGAGCCTGATCTCTCACTGTTGTTCAGGCCCTCATCATCACTGGCCAAGACTACTGCAATGCGTTCTCCATCTTCAGCTCACCTGCCCTCCAATCCTTCATACTGCCATCTGATTAAACATTCCTGAATGCAAATGTTATCAAATTTCCAATGACTTCTCATCATCCTTGGTGTGGAGTCCAGAGTCCTTGGCATGCTTTCAATGTCTTCCGTGATCTGTCCCCAGTCCAATCACTGATCCCATTTCCTGCCAGTCCATGATTGAACCAGTCGAGTGCCCACCTCCTCCTTGCACACACCATTCTCCCTGTGTGTCACATATGAGCTCTCTACTCTGCCTAGCTACTTGTCTGCAAGACTCAGTTCAATTGTCACCTCATGTGGGAAGCTTCCACTAACCCCTCCTGCACCTGTGTCCATCCTAGGCTAGATTAGGAGCCTGCCCCTTGGGTTCTTGAACCACTTGGGGTTTGGTTCCTTTATCACACTGATCTCACTGGTTTGACTGACTTGTATTCTTTCCTACAAGACTGAACTGTCTGAGGTCTTAAGATGGGCTGTCTAGTCCACACTGGATCTTCATGCTTTACATAGGGCTTGGCACAGAGTGGGCTCAGGAAACGTTTGTTGAACAGATACACAAAGCATATGGATACTCCTGAGAGAGAGAAGGTGGGCAAGACAGTCTCACAAAGTCAAGCAGTGGAAAATCTGAAAATGAACCTGGGGAGAAATACCACTTCCTGGAAGTACAGAGGGTGGATGGAGAGAGAAGAATCTGCAAGGAGTCAGTAATGGAGGACTTGAAATGAAAGAGTATTAAAGAGAGAAGATCATCCAAACAACAGAACCACATTTGGTACTGCTGGTGGTTTTGTAACTTCCTCTGAAATGGTTCCAGGAAGAGACAAGGTTCTAGAATGGTGCAAATCATATGAAGAAAGGATGGGGTATAACAAGTCAATTCAAGGATTATTTGTCATCAGGACTAGATACATGGGTGGTACAAGTAAATGTCAACCTGGTGACTACATGATGGGACTAGTAATAATTTACTGGGACTGCTGCCCAGGAATTTTTTTGCTGTGGTGCAGATGCCAAGCATGGAAAAGTTTGATGAGTTCTAGGCACGAGAAAGTCGATGGTGAATTTGAGAGTAACAACGTGAAATGGCAGGGTAGTCACAAGAGAAATGTCTGAAGATGTAAGAGTTTAGAAGATTTCTGCTTTACCACAAATATTGATTTCGAGTAAAAATTCCCTTATAAGAAGAGAAATTTCAATATATAAAACCTATTTATCAAAGCACACAGTATTCCATAATATACAATGGTAAAAGCATGCCTTTTGGCTCACACAATATTAAAAGCAGCAAATAACACAAGAAAGGTAGAGAAAACAGAAGGTACAACGTTCTGTGGCTCACAGGATATGTGAGTGGGATTATGTACGTCTATTCCAAACCACAGCCTTCACTAGAATGTCTAAAGACTTAATTCTGCCGAGGCGGGTGGATCACCTGAGGTCAGGAGTTCAAGACCAACCTGACCAACATGAAGAAACCCTATCTCTACTGAGAATACAAAATTAGCTGGGCACGGTGGCACAAGCCTGTAATACCAGCTACTCGGGAGGCTGAGGCAGGAGAATCACTTGAATCTGGGAGGTTGAGGTTGCGGTGAGCCGAGATCGCACCATTGCAATCCAGCCTGGACAACAAGATCAAAACTCTGTCTAAAAAAATAATAATAATTCTAGGACCTTCATACTGCTTATCCCAAAGGCTGGCCCACTCCTCAGTTTTCATGTAAGCGATCTTGTGGAACAGGCATTGTATGAGTTGAGGGACAGCAGGGAAATTCGAGGTGAAAGGGTGAAAAGATCCAGCGAGTCCTTGCTATTACCCATAACAGTGTTTCAATCCACCACATTGAGATTTCTGTGGAGAAAGCAAAGATTTGGGACATACATATACTAAAACAGCTATTGGTTGCTTATCTGAAAATTAGCTAGGCATTCTGTATTTTATCCAACAACCCTACCTGGTGAGGTATACATTTTCTTATTCATACTTACTGCGAGCCACAACACATCTTAATAGTAGTTAGCTATTAAAGACTATGCATAAAAGTGAGAATAGCTGGCCGGGCGCAGTGGCTCATGCCGATAATCCCAGCATTTTGGGAGGCTGAGGCAGGAGGATCACTTGAGGCCAGGAGTTTGAGACAAGCCTTGACAATATAGGGAGCCCCTGTCTCTACAAAAAACAAAAACAAAAACAAGAAAAGCTGGGCATGGTGGCATGCACCTGTAGGCCCAGCTGCTTGGGAGGCAGAGAAAAGAGGATCACTTGAGCCCGGGAGTTGGAGGCTGCAGTGAGCCATGATTGCATCACTGCATTTTAGCCTGGGCCCACAGAATGATACCCAGTCTCAAAAAAAAAAAAAAAAAAGTAACAATAGCTAACAATTATTGAGTGTCTGCTATGTGCCAGGCGCCATACTAAGCGGATTAGATGTTTATTCCACACATTATTCCCAAGAACATGATGAGGCGGGCACTGTTATCATCCCTGCTTTTAAAATGAGGAAACTGAGGCTCAGAGATGTTAAACAACTTGCTAAGGGTCACCCAGAAAGCTAGTGGTAGAGAAGGATGTGAACACTGACAGCCTGTCCAAGGCCCGTGTGCTTGCCCACCTTACCCACGTGGCGGCAGCACTGAGCAAGGCGGGGCAGATATGTCAAGTCCCCCAGAAGAATAGGAGAAAGTGAGACCATGGGGTTTGAGGGGGACAGGCCGTGAGTAACACTTTAAAGGAGCAGTTGAAATTAGCCCCAGTGCTTTTAAGTAAGAAAAATGTGCTAGTTCTAGACAGATGCAGCCCCATACCAGGACTCACAGCTTAACGAGGACACTGGCTGAATTTCAGCCCCGGCTGCAACCTCAGCCTGAGGCCTTTGTGCAGTGAGCAACCTGCACGACTGTACATAGCAATGTGAGTTCAGTGGCAGAAGGAAGAGCAGTGCAGAGACAAGGATGTCGATGGGTTCCTTAGAGAACAATGGGCAGCCATCTACTTAAGCATATTTGCATGGTGCAGGTGGTTTTCTAAAGTTAATTTTGACAGACAGCATGGGGAGAAATTGCTGAAAGCCTGAAATGACAAGGGAGACTTGAGTTGATCTGGGAGCTCATGTGATAAATGTGACATTGACAAACTCTAAATGGGAAAATGACCCTCAGAAAGTTGTGTGTCAAGGCCAGGCATGGTGGCTCATGCCTATAATTCCAGCACTTTGGGAGGCCGAGGTGGGTAGATCATTAGAGGTTAGGAGTTCAAAACCAGCCTGGCCAACATGGTGAAACCCCATCTCTACTAAAATTACAAAAATTAGCTGGGTGTGGTGGCAGGCGCCTGTAATCCCAGCTCCTCAGGAGGCTGAGGCAGGAGACTCTCTTGAGCCTGGGAGGTGAAGTTTTCGGTGAGCCAAGGCTGCACTTCAGCCTTAGCAACTGAGTGAGATCCCATCTCAAAAAAAAAAAAAATGTGTGTCAAAAGCTTCAACACGGGGGTCTTTGCTCCATCAAGCAAGGAGGATAGGGAACACAGTAGCTAAGGCGACAGCAGCCTCACAAAAGAAGAGTCTATGACTTGCAAAAGATGTCAAGGAAAGTGGAAAAGCAAATGCTGAAGAGGGACAGTGAGTGACAAGACAAGTTTCTTCCACTTGGCGTCCCCCCAGATATGGCTCTGAAGGAAGACTGACCGTGTTACGGTGTATTTCTTTTTCCTGTGGGGTTATTAGAGTGACATGTAAGGAAAGGGCCACAGGCGCAGCACAGTTGGCTTCAGCCAGGCTTCGCATGACACCCTAGAGAGCAGAATGAGGACCGACAGGCCGAAGGATAACTATTTAATTGGGTAGTTGTGAAGCTGATACTCAGAGTATCGATTAAAGGGGTCAGTGACAACCTGGAGGAGGTCTTTAGGTAGAGAAACTGAGTTCAAAGATAACCAACTTGCATGAATGAAGAAGCCAAGATTTGAACCCAGCCCTACCTGACTCAAAAGTCCACGTTCCACTTATTACAAAACAAAGACCAAAAAGGCATAAAGTTCACTCATGAAAGAAGAGTTGAAAGATAGAACAGAGGGTTAGCAGTACACATCCATGCCTGAACAACTGCGCAGGCTGAGAAATTGCCCAGAGGGAGAGAACAAAAACAAGACGAAAGTCAGAAAGGTTAAATGTGAAGCCCTGAGTTTTGGTTCCAGGAAACGCACTGCAGAGGTGGAGAGGTCCAGCTTGACGGTCTTCACGTTGGGAAACACCTGGGCTTTTGTGGTAGTTGTTGTTGCTTAATTCCCAAACAGCCGCTGGGCGTGGTGGCACACACTGTCGTCCCAGCTACTCAGGAAGCTGAGGCAGGAGGACGCCTAAAGCCCCGGAGGTCAAGGCTACAGTGAGCCGGGCTCATGCCACTGAACAGCAGCCTGGGCACAAGAACAAGACCCTGTCTCAAACAAAACAAAGCAGAAAACCAGCCAACAATGTAACATGATTACAAAACCCTCGTGTACACATAAAGTGATTAAATCATCCCATTCTACTCAGCCCCGCTCAGACCCTATCCTGAATATTGGGTTCAAGTCTAGGTAATGTATTTTGAGAAAAACATTGAATAACTGAGACGAGACCTGAGGAAAATGACCAGGAGATCAAGGAGCTGGAACCTTGTCACATGGAGGGTGGTCAAGCACCCTGGGGTTATTTAAACTTAGAAACGAGAATTTGGGACTTGTAATTCTCATTTTCTCTTTCTTTCTCCTTCCTTCCTTCCTCTCTTCCTCTTTCTCTCTCTTTCTCTATTTCTCTTTCTCTTTCTCTGTCTCTCTCTCTCTCTCTCTCTTTATTTCTTTCTTCCTTTCTTTCTTTCTCATTCTTTCTTGTGATTCTTAGTGCAGAATTCAGGCCGAAAGAGCTTTTGGTTCAGTTCACCAAGCTGTCAGCTCACTCTTTCCAATCCCAGCCCTCCCCCATGCCCATTCTCTATCATCTCAATGAATTAGGGAAAGACTGACTTTCTGGACCACTTCCAACTTTGAGAATCTAGGATAGGGGCACTATTTAATCAAAACTGGCAAGTAAAAAGAAAGAACTATTTTAAACAAGACAAATAGGTGTTCCTTAGTTGAACCAAACTCAAATTAGGAAGAACTGAATTTCCCAAAAACAAGAATATTATCATTTGCTTGATGAAAGGAATTTGCCATACTATCCCTTTTACTGCCAATTTTTTCATCCCTTTACTTGTAAAAATGTCATGCCCTCCCACTTTTCTGGGATAGACTTATCAAATGAACCAAGGTGAGTTTCTCTATGGGTAAACGATCCTTTTGCAAGCTTTGAGATCAGTGAGCTGAAAAAATGACCAGCATTCCAACAGCAAATGAGGGCTTAAGAACGTTAAGTAAAAGTGACAACAAGATTAAAGTAACTGTGGTCATGCTGTCCTCTGCGGACACTTGTGTGCTTTGCCCAGATGAGAATTAAGGTGGCCCAGGGCACAGGCGGTGAGGAGAAGGAGGGGGGCGCTGAGCATATTTGCAGCATTTGTGAACAAAAATCACAGCCCGGTGAAAAGAGAGCAAGAAGATGGAGGCTTTCAAATCCATGATAAATAAGCCGTGCTTTCAGAGCCAAAATCAATAAAAACAAACATGAAATGAACAGAAGGGAAGAGGGAGAAAAGAGAACATAAGAGCACCATGAAATCCTGGTGATTTATTCTGGGTAAATCACGAT
>NW_016107485.1:3554684-3575498 GCF_001604975.1 Cebus imitator | reverse complement strand
GAAGTGAAAGATAATGAAGCCTAGAGATTTGTAAAACTGTCTGTCTGTCTGTCTCTCTCGACTACCATTCTCATCTGCCCCTGCCACCCCTACCCCACCCTCCACCCTTCTGATGCGGTTCATTAAATGATTTCTGATCGGCAGGGAGGCAGTATTTTTAATGCTTCACTTGTGTTCTGGTTTTGACAACAGGATTCGAGGTGTTTCTGTAGACAATTGTTCTTGCTTTAGGAAACAATAGGAATAAAATGAGGAAACAGCAAGTGATACACCAGTCTAGCAGCAGAGTGAGGCTCAAAGTGGCATCTCCAGGAAGCTTAGTGGGCCCTTTTGCCTTATTTATGTTGTTTTGGAGTGACATTTTCATGGTGTCATTTTAATAAAAAAAAGTGTTGGAGAATTAAAAGTGAAGGTTATGTGAGATACACTTTAACTGGATTCATGGTAAGTTATTAATGTTTCGAGGAGAAAGAAAAGAACTTGAAAGAAGCAGAATATATTGTGGGGAAAGCTGAAGATGGGAAAGGGGAGAGAACTGTGGCAAATGAGACAGAGGGGGAGAGAGAGAGAGAGAAGAAAGAGAGAGACACGGAGGTGAGGGGAACCGCCAGAAGAAAGGGAAAGAGCGACAGTTTCTAAGTCTGTTAGCTGAGATTGTTTCCATTTCTGCAATTGCCTTAAAGCACATGATTGCTTGGTCTGAAGTCAGCCGGGTTGATTGCAGTCTTTACCTCCTTGACCAAGAAGTAATGGGCTTGAATTTCTTGGATATGTGAAAATAGCTCTTGTCCGTTTTTTGGCTAAAGGACAGGCGCCCAGGAAGGTTGAGAGGGCCTAAGCTCTGAGCAGTCACCCTGAGCAAGCAGCAGCGCTTTGGTTATGTTGCTCATACCAGGAGAGGCAGAGCAGCAAAGTGAAGAGAACACACAGCCTTAGGCACCAACAGACATGTACTCAAATCTCGCGCCTCCATTTCCAACCTATAAAATGCAAAACATGATAATAGTAACCATAATCAATGTTGCAACGAGCAACCGTTTGTAAAGTCCTTGACACCTGAGAGACTGTATCAATCAATGGTAACTTATTCTCAGCTGGTTCGTGTTTCTGGACGTTAGCAAAGTCTGGGTGCTGTGTGTCCCCTCCAGGGCTGTCCTGGTGCGTCCTGTTTAAAGGTAGCAACACAGTGATGGCCTCTGCGTGGGTGGCAAGGTGTAGAAGCCCAGGGTTCTTCCCTTTGGTTCGTGCCGCCTTCTCTCTTTGCTCACTGAAGTGTCTTGATTAGTGTTGTATCTTCTGACACTGCACCTAGGACTCCACAAGCAGTGGGGAGAAGCCAGAGCCTTCCCAGGGAAAGTAAGGAAGCACAGGTGTTTGAGACGCTGAAAACTAGTATATGCTTGGTGGCCTTACAATTTGTAAAAACAGTTTTGAATTAGTCTCTATAAGAAAGGGTGCTGGAGAACCAGAATGCAAAAATGCTTTGGAGAAAGAGCCACTGAGCAGTTGAACCAAGCATTCTACCTCCTCTTCCCTGCAACACTGGGGCTAAGGATTATTATCTGCATTTCTAGTGAAGAAACTGAGGCACAGAGAAGTTAAGCTAAGGTTCTCCAGCTACGAAGTAAGCAGTAGAACCTGAAGTTTGAAGCCAGGTCTGATACCCAAGTCTCGTAGTGAACCTCCCATTGTGGTGGCAAGCCTCTCCTTGCAGAGAGGGGCGAATTAAGGAAAAAAGAATCCAATATGCTGGAGTTTAGCAGGGTGTGTACATTATACTTACAGACACTTTTCTTACGAGTTTGAGGACAAATGAGACTTTATGTGACGTGTCTTGCACTAAAACAAGGTTAGATTACATAAGCCAGACTGGTGTTGATTAAAGAAGAGCAAGGTAATAAACAAATGTAAGAAGAAGTGGCTGGCTCTGCCTTGGGCATCACCCAAGTTACAGGCAGGCGAGGGGACAGGCCCTGCGTGGGGACAGTCTCCTGACTTGTCTTCTTCCTTCTCTGCTTCCCTCCCCTCACCACCCCTCCCTTCAAAACCCAAAAAACCTTAAGCAGGAAAGAAAGGAGCTAATTAAAAAAAGAGAAAAACATCCTTGAGACCAATGAAATCTCCATAATCCACAGTGACAGACAGGGGCCTGCAGAACAGCAATTTGATTAAATAGGGATCTAAGGGGCTTAGAGGGGCTTTCCAGTTCTGTAAAGTGTGTCCATACGTCTGAAAAATACCGTATTTATTTGGCTCCCAAACCTAGAACCTTCTAATGGGGGAGATGGTTCCCATTTGGAAACCAGGGGGAAATCACAAAGCAAGGCCATGGGGTTCCAGGCAGGGCTGGGGATCACATGTCGGGTAGAAACCCCAAGAAACCAGCCAAGGGTCTGCAGGAGGGCTCTGGTAGAGAGAGGGGTTAGAACGCAGGGCAGGTAAAGCCACCCTTACAGAGGGTGACTGTGGGCTGAGCCTGAGGCCCTTCCCAGACAGGGAAGACAGAACAGCCTACCTCCCCTGCCCACGCCTTGGTATCTCACTCAAGAACCAGCTGCCCATTAGTCACCTGTCATGGGAGACAGCTCTGTCGGCGGTTTTCAGCAGAAGTGAAGCAGCTAGAGGTTGAATCGTTATTCGGGGAACACACCTGCGCACAGCACAGGAATGAATGGGAGTGATGAGCGCCTGGGGCTTTTGTTCATAGCTGTCCTCGTGGCCTCCAAGACTCACATGAGCAGCTCAGCCGCTGACGAATTATTCTTTTCGGACAAGCTGCAGAGGGCTCCCTCCAGTTTTCCATGTGTTCACCCCTGCCACTCATGCTGAGGGATTTATGCTTCCTGGGGCTTGGGGGGCAAAATAATGAGTCACCCGGGGAAAAGAGAAAAACAAAAATGCCCTGTGTGTGCAAAATCACCTAAAATGGAGCCTTTTAGAGGACACTAAAATCTCAGCTAACTAGCCAGAAATGGTTTGCGGGGGAGTATTTTATGTGTCTTTGCTATCTTTGGATGCAATAGTCAGAAATGTTTATACCTCTTGGAGGGATCACCTGTGCAAACAGGCCAGGTCCTCTTGAGAAGGCTATTTGTTCTCCTGAGATCTCGAACCTTAGAAGAAATTGTCCTGCATCTCTGACTTGGGAGGTCCAATTAAGCAGAGGAACTGTGGGCTGTAAATCTTCTAAAGCAGGGAATCCTCTGGGAGACCAAGGCAGGCGGATCACCTGAGGTCAAGAGTTCAAGACCAGCCTGGCCAACATGGCAAAACCCTGTCTCTACTAAAAATAGCTGAGAGTGGTGGCGTGCACCTGTAATCCCAGCTACTGGGGAGGCTGAGGCAGGAGAATCGCTCGAACCCAGGAGGTGGAGGCTGCAGTGAGCTGAGATCACGCCACTGCACTCCAGCCTGGGTAAAAGGGCAAAAATCCATCTCAAAATAAATAAATAAATAAAGCAGAGGACCCTGACGGCCACCCCCCAGTTCATGGCTACCTGCAAACTTTATGTGGTGAAGGACTGGTGGGGGACCCAGGAGGCTCTGCATGAGTTGATCGTAGCTGCCATGATTCCAGCTCCCACGCCACCCTCTGCACCTAGCCATAGAGCTCCATCTGTGAAGAAAACCAGAAGCAAGACCCTACCAGAAAAGAATGTGAGAGTCTATTTGAAAGTCTCCGGAAGATGAGTTAGAAGTGATTCAAGAGCAGGCACATAAAGGAATATGTAAGCCTTGTTAGACATTCAGTAAGGAGAGTGAAGAGTAGCATTTCCAACATGACCAGCTGATTAAGAGGCACTCTGTAAGCAGGGTGTCTGCTGGTTTAGAATAAAGCAAAAATTTTGTCTTCTGAGAGCCCAAAATGGGGAAAGGCCAGTCCTTGGTCCATTGGTGAGGCCCAGCCTTTTTTTTCTTTTCTTTTCTACTTTCCCACTTTATCTTCCAAATAGATTGGTTTGGGTCTCTAGAAGAATATTTAAGCAGTGGCCCACAGGCAAGCTATAAGGTAGTTGTCCATTCTGTGCTTACAAATTTTCAAGAAGGGCCATCTGTACCCTTTCTCAGTTTCCTGTTCCCGTGTCCAGTGCCCAATAAGAGTATAAACTGAGGCAGAAAGGCCCCAAACACAGATGTAGATGCAGAGCAAAGAGAAACACACAGTAGGGGTTTCGATACAGGGTCATTAGCCTAGAATCAAAGCAGGAGTGAGGGATAGTGGACTCGAGAGGAATGGGAACCACCTCTCCAGGCTGCTCCGAAGGAGTTTAAGCAGCAGACAATGTGCAGGAGAAGATGACCTCGAATTCTTTGGCATCTCAGCAGTTCTGTATTTTAAAGGTTTGACAGTCTTTGAAATATTAAAGTTTGTGTGCCTTAAAACTCATGAGAGACAATGAAGACATTCACCGAACCTGTCTAGATAAAGGTTACAGGGACTCAAAGATGCAAAGAAAAGTTACAAGATGGAATTGATGGTTTGGGGTGCACCATTGCCCTCTATTGGATTTTAAATAAATCAGACCTCTTAGTGTAGGTGTGTTTCACTATCACTGGCTGAGCTTGCTTCGAATGGGAAGTTAATTGATCCTTTTATTGGGCACCTTTGAGTGGGAAGTTAATTGATCCTTTTAAATGCATCCTTCTGTCTCCTGCCCCTTCCCTGAGGAAATCAACCAGAGTAACGCTGAGGACAGGTCATTTGCATGTCTTCATTCACTCAACAAACATTTCCTAGCTGCCTGCTAAGCCCGGGCTAGGCATTGTAGAGAATCTAAGGAAAAAAAATCACAATGACTGCGATTTGTTGGATACCTCCTGTGTGTCAGAGTCTACACATTAATACAAAACAATCCCACGAAGTACTGGTGACTCCGATGCCACGGATAAGGAAACAGGACACTCAGGAAGTAAATGGCACATTCGGGATTCAAATGCAGGTTCATCTACTACTAGGCCTATATTCTGTCCACTAAGCTATAACTCTTCCCCTCGAGAAGTTTATAAACTATTAGGGGGAGATAGTATGAAGATACAAATGTGTATATCAGGGTCTTACAAACTGCAGCCAATGGGGGCCAAATTCAGCCCATCATGTGTTTTTGACCTTGAGCTAATTTATATCTTTACATGGTTGAAAAAAATATCAAGAGAATAATAATTGTCTTCCTGTCATGTAAAAATGCTGTGAAATTCAAATCTCAGTGTCCAAAAATAAAGTTTTGTGGGAACCCTGCTATGCCCATTCATTTACCATCATCTAAGCCTGCCTTCCTGGCTACAAAAGCATGGCCGAGTCACTGTGACAGAGACGGGGATGGCCCACAAAGCCAAAAATATTTACTCTCTGGCTCTGTAGTTTTGACAACTCCAGGTCTGTACTCCAGGGTGGAATGTTCTGTACCAATAGGAGAGGGTTTTTTGTTTTTTGTTTTTTAAGTGCTTGAGCAGTTCAGAAGAGGAGAAACAAATTTATTTGGCCCACAGAGTGCACAGCTGGAGGGGATAGACAGGTGTGCTCTGTTTTAAGACTCAATGCATGAAAACCCGGATTTTAAAACAGATAAATTAAAAGGTAGTTATTTGCATAACAAATTTTCCTTTCATTTTATAAAGCAATTTACCAGAGGGTTCCTTTATAGAATGAGCCTCCATAATACATGCTAATATGATTCCGTTTACAAATACTCTATTCATTATCACTTTCCTAGAATATACCTATTGTACAGAGTGAGGCTTAACTATCATCATTTTTTCCTGGCAGTATAAGGTTTCCCACTTCTGAAGAGTGATTGGGCTGACCTTGTCAATCCGACTGGGGGAGGAAGCAACTCTTCTTTATTGTCTCCAAGAGGGGCTTTACCTGTTAAACAGCAAGCCTGCGGATTCTGGCTCTGCGTTGTGTGATGTTGAGTAGTTGGTATAATTTTACATTTTTCACTAAGCTCCTCTCAGTAGCTGAAGCCAAAGTCCTAAAGTGTAAACTCGTCTCACTATTCTCTTACTTCATTTCATATACAAGATATGCCAATAAAAATTGTTTGTTGGCTGGTCATGGTGGCTCATGCCTGTAATCCCAGCACTTCAAGAAGCTGAGGCAGGCGGATCACTTGAGCCCAGAAGTTCGAGACCAGCCTGGACAACACAGTGAGACCCCCATGTCTATCACACACACACACACACACACACACACACACACACACACACACACACACACACACGATGGCACACATCTGTGGTCCCAGCTACTCAGGAGGCTGAGGTGGGAGAATCCTGTGAGCCAAGGAGTTCGAGGCTGCAGTGAGCTATGATCACACCACTGCACACCAGCCTGGTCAACAGGGGAAAACCTTGCCTCTAAAAGATTAATTAGTTATTAATTAATTTTGTTGCTGATGTCCTGATAAATATGTGACAAGCAATACTTGTAAAAAGCAATGTTTCTCTGTCTTTTTAAAAAATTTCAAGGCATTATCTTATCTGAATTACAACATAAACTGGGGTAAGTATTCAAATTAGAGCTACCCCAGGAAAATAGGAAGTGATAGCAATTTAGGACCTGTCTCCTACCCTCACTGGGTCCTGAGCCTGAATCTTCGCATGGCTTTGTGGTGTTATGCAATTGCTCTTTGTAAGAGATACATAAAATGGAAACCTTCGCTATTCATAGCCAACTTAGGAGGAGCTGAATTTGATCAAGAAGTTTCTTGCCGGGTACCATTTTGATGGTAACTACGTGTTTCTGAAAAAATCCACTTATAATCTGGGTTTCAAATGGAGGTTATTTTAAAGAGCTGCCACATGGCTTTTGTTTTCATCCACTGTGGTGGCTGTATTTTAGAAGTAGACAAGCATTCCTGGTATATAGCCTGAATATTTTTTAGGATTTTTTGGTGGCAAAAGAAGCTCACATGGAAATGCAAGGGCAGAAAAAAATCACATTCAGGGCAGTCCTGTGTGGCATTGCCCTCTGGTAAAGCAGATCCATGTTGCATGCTGCTAATGGCTATTGCATGACAGCTCTTAAAGGGGTAAGCGAGAGAGGCGCAGAGGGCTGGTAAGAAGCAGAGCTAGCAGCGAGGCCCTACAGATGGCGTCATCATCAACAGGGTTGGCGGGGCAGGGGTTGGCGGTGCTGCTGCTGCAGGTGGCTTGGCTGCCCTTGGAGGATGCAGCTTCTCACACTATATGGCAGGTAGCAATTCAGCCAGTTTTCAAGCCCATCACTGGCAGGGAAAGCACATTTAATCCATCTGTGAGGTTCTCTGAAGAGGGGTCTCTTTTCTTTCTTTCTTCTTTTTTTTTTTTTTTTTTTTTTTATTTTTTTTTTTTTTTTTTTTGAAATGGAGTCTTGCTCTGTCACCAGGCAGTAAAGTGGCATGATCTTGGCCCACTGCAACCTCTGCCTCCCGGGCTCAAGGGATTCTTCTGCCTCAGCCTTCCAAGTAGCTGGGACTATAGGCGCCCACTACCATGCCTGGCTAATTTTTGTATTTTTAGTAAAGACAGGGTTTCACTATGTTGGCCATGATGGTCTCGATCTCTTGACCTCATGATCCGCCCACCTTGGCCTCCCAACGTGCTGGGATTACAGGCATGAGCCACCACACCCAACTGAGGGGTCCCCAGAAGTGACAAGCGCTGAAATTGAAAACAGCAGCAAAAAGCCTTCGTTGCATTCTTGGATTCAGGCTGTTGCACTCCACCCCCTACAACTCTCTGAATTGTTGCTTCCCAGTTTTTATCTCAATCATATTTTTTTCTTGTTTCTCCAGTGCAGTGTGTAGTGGTGGCAGGTACAGATCGTAAAACAAATGGATAAATACTGAATAAACTATATTAGTTCACTTTCCTTTTTCCCTAGTGGTAATTTTTTTTGGGGGTGGGGACAGAGTTTCACTCTTGTTTCCCAGGCTGCAATGCAATGGCACAATCTCGGCTCACTGCAACCTCTGCCTCCTGGGCTGAAGCAATTCTCTTGCCCCAGCCTCCCGAGTAGCTGGGATTATAGGTGCCCAACATCACGCCTGGCTAAGTTTTGTATTTTTAGTAGAGATGAGGTTTCGCCATGTTGGCTCTGGTTACCATTTTTAAACTTTTCAAAATTAACGCTAATGGTTATAGAGGAATGGGATATACATTTCCATGTGTTTTAATGATCAAACAGAAGACCGACATCCGAGGGTGGCATATTTACCATTCTCTGCTATGCGGGGTGCTTCAAGGGAACAGTTTTTGAAGCCCTGCGGTTTAAACAAAAAGAGAGCATACCCCACCCCACCCTGAGCAAACAGCAGCCAAGCAGATTTCATCTCGCAAATGGAAATGGGAGCAAACAATTTTTTTTCAAAGCGATTTTATGAAGAGTGGGCCTGTTTAATTGGGTTTTTTGAGCCAGGATTAATATTATAAGCTGGGGAGCTCTGTGACATGCCTGTCGTAGGCTTTGCCATACCGCCTGCCTCCTGGGGGAAGTCAGAGAAAAGCGCTGCTATTCAGAAGCAATTTTACTTCTGCCTCGGCCTTCTCATTTCTCACTGAAGTGCTTTGCAGCCAGCCTGGCCCCAGTGCCCAAGCCTGAGCTGTTACATGTAATGTTGGAAAGATCTTCCCCAAATCAAGGTCATGGCTAGAGCTTACCTTGGATGTTTTTTCCATTTCTAATTTATGTAACTTTCTAATATGTTTAGCATTTGCCCTTCTCTTGTCTCCATCCTGCTTATTAAGGTGAATTTGCATAGAAATGGGATCTTGGTCTTCAGGACCATTCACCTGACACTTGATCCCCTGAGGCGACCACTGTCTACTGTTGATACCATGAGGATGACCCACAGAAGCCATGTCTCTCTGCAAACTAGAGTTAAAGCCTTAATTAGAAGAAGCCTTGTGTGCTAAAGTGATGGGGTGAATCAAATCAGCAAAGGCATTTAGCATTAACTTAGGAGGGCAGAATACTCCTTCCTGTTGAGTGGGTCATCCTAGGTCACAACAATTTTGATTTGCCTTCGATAGATGGATCTGGAAGAAAGTGTACAAAAAGTGTGTTTGTGGTGGTTTTGTTTGGAAGTACGTTTTGACTGGTGATAAAGCTCAGAGAGTTAACAATGACCTTTTACTGTGACTCCAGGACTATTTTTTGCTTAGCATCTACCTTTGAATGGGTAATATTCATCTCTATAAATTACCTGCAAAAGATGGAGCAATTGTGGAGAATCAGAGAAACGAGCCCCTTGCTATCACCCTGTTGCAGTCGGCTTTAATCCTCTGATCTCCTGGCAGCCACCTTCCTCATTAACCCAAATCTCACTTACTTGGATAGGAATTCCCACTGAGAGGACAACTGTGGTCCCAGTTGACTGGTCACTGAAAGACTATTAGGTTTGAGGGTATTTATTTTCTAATCTAAAGGGTTTGAGATTTAGGGAAATTTTGATCAACAACAAAATAACAGCTTTCAAGATTGTCCTGACAGTAAGCTGTCTTCGCAGAGAATCACAGTATTTGATAGTCATGGAGATTAGGTCTCCAATTTCAATGAGAAAAGTTCACAGGAGATGGGAGGAACAGAAGAAAACTCGTGCTGATTTTGGTCAGGCTACCTTTGCTGGGGAAAAATTCATTCCATAAAATTATTTTAACACATAAATACCATTTAGCTTTATCTTGTATAATGCTTTGCATTTTTTTTTTTAGATGAACTCTTGCTCTGTTGCCCAGGCTAGAGTGCAGTGGTGCCATCCTGGCTCACCGCAACCTCCGCTTCCCAGGTTCAAGTGATTCTGCTGCCTCAGCCTCCTGAATAGCTGGGATTACAGGCATGTGCCACTGCACCCAGCTAATTTTTGTATTTTTAGTAGAGACGGGGTTTCTCCATGTTGACCAGGCTGGTCTCGAACTCCTGATCTCAGGTGATCCGCCTGCCTCAGCCTCCCAAAGTGCTAGGATTGCAGGCGTGAGCCACCATGCCCAGTCTGCATCTATAATTTTGATTTAACCTTACAACTTTATTAATTGAATATTCTGATCACCATTTTATAGATGCGGAAACAGACTCGAAGGGTTCAATTGTTTGCCTAAGACTGTACAGCTTTCTACCAACAAAATTGGGATTGGCGCCAGCTCTCTTGCCATTACATCCCCACTGTCTCCTAAAGCACAACTCTAGTTCATATTCAATGTCTCACATAGGCTGACTCATTTATCTTTACATGGGTCTCATGCATTATGAGAAGGGGGCCGCTATTTTAACTCAATTCAAAAATACTAAAATCAAAATCTCCAAAATATACTTAGTTTATAATATAATCATAAAATAAGTAATCTGACCAATTGAGTCTCCCAACTCAAAGTCCAAAAGATGCTTTCTACTCTCAACCCATGCAGAAGGAAGCTGAGTTCCCCACTGGCCAATGCTGTCTAATTCTCTTAAATGATTCAGATGTAAGAGAGGAAATGGCATGTGTCTAATTAACACTGCCTGGTTAAATATAGCTGCCAAGGGACAGCCTTGGGACAGTGTTTACAGAATAGTCTTTCCAGCCCCTTGGGCCTCAAGTTACAGATGATAGCAAGCCTTCCCTCCTTATCAGCTGCAAACAGAGATGCCCCCAGAAGCGGTGTCAGGCCAGAATGATGAAAGGAGAAGGGAAAGGCTGCGGCTGGCCTTCATTTCCTGCTCCTGCTATCTGGGGATTCAGAGAATGATCCCAGGACCCAGATCCTGAAGATTCCAACAGCTCTTCCTGCAAGCACAAGCCCTTGTGCGCCTGAGCCTTGCTCTCCAGCCTGGAGACATCCATCTGCCCACTCTGCTAGGAACTGCTGAGTGCCAGGAAGCACCATCGGCTCTGCTGTCCTCCTCCTGGCAAAGAGGCACAATGACCACATTATTTCTCTTCCAGCTTCACGTTACAGCATGGAAGCTGTCGCCAAGTTTGATTTCACTGCCTCAGGTGAGGATGAGCTGAGCTTTCACACTGGAGATGTTTTGAAGGTAGGTAACGTGGGGCCCCAGGGGAGCAATAGGGAGTTTCGGTTCCTCAGTAATCTAACAGTCCCTGCCTCTGTCTCTCAACAACTGCCTGTGGTTCCTTTTAAAAAGAGAAGTTCACCTTGATTCCCTTTGCGCATACTTATACCAGACACCAACCAGGCCAGGTAATAGACATACAGAGTCGGCAGAAGCCACCATCCTGGTCCTGAGAGGTTCATCGTCCGGAGAGGGGAACACATCCACCCCAAAGAGCTGTTACAGATGTTCTTGGCTAAGTTCTCAGGGTGCACAGGTGAGGGAACAAGTGATTCCTCCTTGAAAGATAGAAGTTGGGCCGGGCGTGGTGGCTCATGCCTGTAATCCCAGCACTTTGGGAGGCCAAGGCTGGTGGATCACTGGGTCAGGAATTCAAGAACAATCTGGCCAAGATGGTGAAACCCTGTCTGTATTGAAAACACAAAAAAATTAGCCGGTCATGGTGGCAGGCGTTTGTAATCCCAGCTACCTGGAAGGCTGAGGCAGAGAATTGCTTGAACCCAGGAGGCGGAGGTTGCAGTGAGCCGAGATCTCACCACTGTACTCCAGCCGAGGCAACAGAAAAAATAGAAATACTCTATCTCAAAAAAAAGAAAAAATAGAAAAAAGATAGGGGTTGTAGGAGTGTGTGCAGTGTGAATGTCAGGAATGCACTGAAGGTGAGTCGGGCTTTTAGCTGAAGCTCACACATGTGCAAGCCCGTGCTAAATTCAGGGAGCAGTGCCAGGCTCAGCAGAGCTGGAACTCAGGAGGAGAGGCTGTGGGTGGAGACAGCTTGGGAAAGGCAGTCACAGAGGACGAGGCTCGACAAAGGCCATGCGCACCTGGCCACTTAGGGGCTGCTTAAAACTTGTCCTCAGCCAGCACTTGAGTTGTAGTGGCCACTTGCTGAGCTGAAGTAACCTTGGGCTTCTCCCACATTCATGCACCATACTTTCAGCATCTTAGCCCCGGGTTTTTTTGTTGTGTTTTATTTTTTTGACCAAAGAGCACAAGCCCTTCAGGAGGCTATTTGGGAGTGTGTGGAGTCAGAGCCCCCCTCCCTGGCCTCAGGGCACCCTCAGATAGCCCAATCCCTGTTCCTCAGCAGCCCTGATGAGCCTTCTCAGTTGTCCAGTGGCACGGAGGCCATTAGTGTCTCACCACCGAGAATTATGTTTGTTTTACAAAGAACCTCGTCAGCCTGTGAGAGGGTGACTGAAAGTGTCTGAGGAGCACAAAACACACAGAATGCTTTCTTGTGGAATATGAACATGCCCAGTAGGTAGCCTTCTAACTGCTCTCAACTTTCAAGATCTAGTAATGTGGTGGCAAAGCGTAGGCCTTCACAAACTTAAAATGAGTGGGGCCCGCTGACCCCAGAGAAGCTGTCTTTCACTGCGTTGGGATCTTACCAAGCTCCTGGAGGGACTTGCTGTGCGGTGAGAAGGTGCTGCCTCCTCATGGGGCACTGTCACCACGTGACTATCAGCCACTGAAGTTGATGCATCCTGGCAGCAACTTCCACCCTCATCTTCCATGGCAAAAAGAGCCTGGTATCTTACTTAAGTTTTCTCTAGTCCCCAGAAAAAGAAAAAGGAAAAGAAGAAATAATTTGCTCAGCTCTGCTTCCCAGTCCAGTCCCTGCTTTCTTTCCTCTCCTTCATTGCTAATACTGGGAAGAATTCTCTGCACTGGGCGCACTCCACTTCCTCCCTTCCCGCTCCCTCCACGGCCCTCTGAAATCTGCCTTTTACCCTCCCCTCGACATTCTCTTGAAGTTCACCGGTGATCTCCTTAACGTGTAGTATAAGACCCTATGGAAGCGTTTGTCTGTGGGACTGACACTGCTAACCGGCCCTCTCCTGGAAGCCCCGTTCTCCCTGGCTCTGATGGCACCACCCTCTCTGGGTTCTTCTCTCCCCTTCCTCAGCACTCCTACAGGTCTATTTCCAAGGGTTCTTTTTCCTTTCTTGATCCTGAAATATACACCTCCCTGAAGATACTGTCTTTGGCTTTCTGATTTTTCTTCTCACTCTGAGCCATCTCGTCCACTTCTCCGATGGCAACTATCACCACTGTGCCAAAGACCCTCAAGTCTATGGCTCGTGTTCTAACTCTGACCTTGCTCTTGAACTCCAGACCCAGACTTCCAATTGTCTGCTGGATGTCCCCACAGGAACTCCAGCCCATAACTCAGTATGCCCAGATTCACTGAAACCTCCACACCCATCTCACCCCCACTTCCACCCGCAGCCACTCTTCCATCCGTGTTCTAAGTGTTATCCTAGGTCAGTCACAAGCCAGAAGCTCTAGTTATCATCAGTGCCTCCCTTACCAAATCCTGGTGACCTGTAACCAATATCTCCTGAGCTCCTGTTCAGGGTCAGGATGCAGCTAAGTGGTTTGCAGGAGACATGATTTCCGCATCTCAGCAAACCTATGAGGTAGGTGTTCATTTCCCCTCCATTTCACAGATGAGAAACTGAGGCTAGGGATTAAATCACATGTCCAAAGTCACGCAGCTAGAACGTGACCAATCCAGGACCTGGACAGAACTCTCTCTGACTTCTAAGCACTAAACTCTGCTCTGAACATATATTTTCCTCATATCTCTCAAGCAAGTCCCTTCTTCACCAGAAAAGAGTGTGAGGAGGTAGAAAGGAGCATAGACTTTGGGTCAGATGGATCTGAGTGTGAATCTCAGCTTACTAGCCGTGGGGCCCAGTCACCTGTCCCTGTTTGAGCTGTGTCTTCCTCAGCAAGTGGAGGTAGTATCTATCTTGCTGGATTGTGGGGAAGATTTGAGGTGATGACTCTGGCCCAACACAGATGCCCAATAAATGGTAGCCCGAATTACCGAGATTATCCGTCCCCGCTGCCTCTGACTGCTCAGATCATTGCCACAGCTCTTTGACTGACCTCATTGCCTCCTGTCTTTTTCCTCTTTCACTCATTCTACATACTATTCCCAGAGGGATCTTTCCAGACAAATCAGATCATATCATTTCCTTGCTCAAAAGCATTCAGGGGTTTGTAATTACTGACTGATTGAAATCGAAAACATCTGGCCCCAAACCACTGTCCAGTGTCATCATGCACATGTACACATGTGTGCACATACACACACAGACATCTTTGTGGACATAATGCCCCTAGGTTGCGCTGTAACTTGTACACCACCCTTTCTCAGCCCCTCCCCTATATACCCAGAGTGCCCCTCTCCCCTCACACACACATATTTGACCTCCTTTACCATGGAAACCTCACTGGTCCTCCCCACTCCCTACCATCCCAGGGAAACAAATCGTTCCCTCTTCAGCTCCTCCCCAGCATTTCACACAAGCTTCACTCATTTCCAGGCACTTAGGACTTTGCCTCACATGGCAGCTATTTATATGCAGGCCATGGCCTATGGTCTCAGGCACCGTCTGTTTCCACCTCTTATTGCTGCCTTTGCCCCGTGGGATCCTGACTGCTCATTTAATCCCCTGGCCAAAGCTGTGCAAGGGCAGGGGCTATGTCTGCCTCAGTGTCTAGAACTCCCTGATACTTGACGACTGGGTGAAGCTTTGATTCCCCCCCATTCCCTGCGATCAATGTCATTATACACGTGTGCACGCACAATGCAGATTCATCTTTGTGTCTTCGTAGCATCTAACACAAATCATGGCCCCAAATAGATGCCCAGTACATAGCTCTTGAATTGCTAAATTGCATTTCTTCCTGTTCACTTAGAATTCCATCAGAAAACCTCTTTTCAAATTCTCTCCGTTGCAGGTAAAGAGAAAAATGGGGAGGGTTTGCTGACTGAGCCCCACAGAATGTCTGCAGGATTGTGGTTGGTGCCCATGCCTGGGGCTCCCCACACGTGATTGCAGTGTCTGCCCCCACCTTCCTCAATGGGTAATACACCCAGGATCCTCACAAATGCTTTCAAAGCCAGCTCCTGACTACCCCAGCAATTCGCTTCTGGGATGCTCTGACTCGTTTGGCCTTTTCTGCTAAAGACTAAACAGAGGTTTTCATTAGAAAGGCATAAAAAAATTCTGAGCAGCCACTCACCCTTAACAGACCATGCATTTCCTGGAGCAGAGGCCCCAGCTTACTTATCATTCACCTGAGTACAATCTGCAGGTGCTCACTAGAAGCTGACCTGCACGGCATGGTAAACAAGATGGTGGACAGAAAACGCCGCCATGTGACTTGATCCTGCTTCTCCTGTGACAGAAACATTTGAAAAGTCAGGAATCAGATATTTTTCCTGTTCATACCACAAACCTCCATACCTGCAGCTATACACAGCACCAGCCTCACATTTGGATTTGCCATTAAATTTGCCAGTAGCTTTGGAAAATGTCTCTGGACCCAGTCCATTTCTGTATCCTTCCATAATGCATCTAATTCAACCTCATTTCTTCCTGCTAAAATAGCAACCTAAAAGCCCTAAGAGTTAATTCTACGTAATTTGCTTCTTCAATACTTCAGATTTCTGCTATGCTTCTAAAAGCTACAATTTCATCCAATTTAAAAATTCTTCCAGCCGTAATTCGGCCCTTCTCTTCCCACGTCTAACTTATTCTCAGGCCACGTAACCCAGAAAATCATCTCTTAGGGAACATTTTAAGAATTAAGATACAGTAAAGGTAAGAGTAAAACTTCAAGTGTTCAGGCTGAACGCCTAGCTCAGGTTTAGACGATGGGTACATGAGATAGGGGGAACCGAACAGATGGAGAGATGAGAAGAACAGGAAGTCCGGGCCCTGGGCCCGCAACGGCAGGAGGAAGCCATCTTCCCCTCCCCTCAAATACCTTTCTTTGCAGAAAATGAGTATTTTTTTTTTTTAAAAAAACCTCACCTTCTATACACAGTAAAAAGCCTGTAAATTCACCTCTCTAGAATCACAATGTTAGGTAGACCAGCACCAGGTGGTGGGAGAAACGGCTGCATTGTGGGATCATCTGCAGTTTCTAGAGGAGGTCTGGGGCATGGTGACTAAAATGACAGAGCTGCTTTCAGGTCAGAAAACAAAGTACAACGTGTGTTTTTGTTTGTTTGTTTGTTTGTTTTTGAGACACAATCTCGCTCTGTCACCCAGCTGGAGTGCAGTGGTGCCATCTTGGTTCACTGCAACCTCCCTCTCCTGGGCTCAAGCTATTCTCGTGGCTCAGCCTCGCAAGTAGCTGAGATTACAGGCCTGCACCACTATGCATGGCTAATTTTTGTCTTTTTAGTAGCGATCAGGTGTTGCCATGGTGTCCAGGCTGCTCTCAAACTCCTGACCTCAGGTGATCCACCTGCCTCAGCCTTCCAAAGTGCTGGGATTACAAGCGTGAGCCACGGCACGTGCCCTCAAGGTGTGGTTCTTACAGTGATAAGCCAATTTCCAAATGGCCTCTTTTTCCCTTTCCGCTTCACATTTGCTACCCTGGCCAAACACCGCATTTCCATGTGATGGGAGAAAGGAATTCCAAAGCCATGAATTTGGGAGCGACGGGTGGAGTGCAGTGTCCTGTGTTCTTTATGTGGCTGTGAGGTACTGCCGCTGGTTTCCTAGTTCTTTTGACCTAGATTTTCTGCTTCCTCCCTTGCCCCCCTCAGCACACACATACCCACATGTCCTTAGTGACACCAACAGTCACATTTGATGTTGGAAACTATAAAGTTTTCTGTTCTCAGCAATCTCAAACTCAAATATGGGACACACTTTTATTTCTTCAGAGCAAATGACTAAATTCAAAACATACACACATAATGCTTTAAAGAACGTATAAACCCTTCCATGTCCTATTCAGAGCTGGAGGCCTCCCTCATAAGAATATCACATTTGATGGAATTGTATTTTTTTTAAAGAGTCTACACTTTCTGAAGAACTTTCAGGTACCGGGGCTCATTTGATCCTCACATCAGCTCTGTGAGGTGCCAGCTGGTTATTATTATCTCCATTTTTCAAATTGGGTAATTGACTTGGCCAAGATCACATAGCTAGTGACAGAGTCAAGCTAGAAACCAGGTCTTCTCATTCCAAACTCACGACACTGTCCCCTTCTACCTTGGAGTGATGTTAGAAATAGGTCATCATCGGACGGGCGCAGTGGCTCACACCTGTAATCGCAGCACATTGGGAGGCTGAGGCGGTCGGATCACGAGGTCAGAAGTTCGAAACCAGCCTGGTGAAACTCCATCTCTACTAAAAAAAAAAAATACAAAAATTAGGGCCGGGCGCGGTGGCTCACGCCTGTAATCCCAGCACTTTGGGAGGCCGAGGCGGGTGGATCACGAGGTCAAGAGATTGAGACCATCCTGGTCAACATGGTGAAACCCCGTCTCTACTAAAAATACAAAAATTAGCTGGGCATGGTGGTGCGTGCCTGTAATCCCAGCTACTCAGGAGGCTGAGGCAGGAGAATTGCCTGAACCCAGGAGGTGGAGGTTGCAGTGAGCCGAGATCGTGCCATTGCACTCCAGCCTGGGTAACAAGAGCGAAACTCCGTCTCAAAAAAAAAAAAAAAAAAATACAAAAATTAGCCAGGCATGATGGCGGGCGTGCTATTCCTAGTAATCACAGCTACTCAGGAGGCTGAGGCAGGAGAATTGCTTGAAACCAGAAGGCAGAGGTTGCAGTGAGCCGAGATCGTGCCACTGCATTCCAGCCTGGGTGAAAGAGCAAAACTCCACCTCAAAATTAAAAAAAAAAAAGATATAGGTCATCATCTCTGGCTCAAGAACTTAGTTCTCTTTCCATTGTCTTCCCATCTTCTTTTCTGGGAGAGAGAAGCCCATGAGTCCTGTGACTTCAATTCCACCCGCTTTCTGGTGACTCTGAAACCCCAGGCTCCAATCTCAGCCTTTCTCCTGGGTCCAGACTGACATATCCAGCTGCTCCCTGACTTTTTCTTCTTAGTTGAAGAATTCAATTCACAATCACCCACATGCAATCTGAAGTCCATGAGCCCTTTCTCAGCCCTGCCTCCTCTCCTGTATCTTCTATTTTTGTAAAGCCATCACCACCTACTCAGTCTCCCAAGCCAGAAATCCAGAGGCATCCCAGAATCCTCTTCTCCCTTCGCTTCCAAGATTGGTCAAGAAATCCTGCCTGTTTGCTTCCGGAATTTCTCTAAAATATGTCCTCGCCTCTTCTTAGCCCACACCCCAACATCTCTTGCCTGGAGGGCTCTGCTCATCTTCCCAGTTTCTCTCCCGGCTTTACCCTTCCAATCTACCTTAACGTTCTGATCTCTGATACAGAGCGCTTGCTCTCTCTATCTCAACCTCAATCTCTCTCTCTTTTTAATTAGAGACAGAGTCTCTCTCTGTTTTCCGGCCTGGAGTACAGTGGTACAATCATAGCTTACTATACCCTTCAACGCCTGGGCTCACGCAATCCTCCTGCTTCAGCCTCCTGATTATCTGGGACTACAGGTGTGCTACCACCATGCCTTGCCAAGTTTCATTTTTATTTTCGTAGAGACAGGGTCTCGCTTTGTTGTCCAGGCCGGTCTCAAACTCCTGGGCTCAAGCAGTTCATCCCACTTGGGCCTCCCAAAGGGCTGAGATTACAGGTATGAGCCATCGCACCCAGCCAGGGTTCTTTCTTAACTCTAATTCTTACTGTTCCCTGCTCAAAATTCGTTAAGGGATCCCCCTATATTTCAAGATAAAAATATAAACTTTTCCACATGGACCACAAAGCCCTGTGTATCTAGTTTCCCCTCTGTCTACTCCTGGATTCACAGTCTACATTCCAGCCACCTGGAGGCATTTCACTCCCAGAATGCACCACACCTCCTCAGAGCAGAAGGAGGAAGTTCCATTGCCATCTAACTTGGCCTCAGTAACTCCTTTCATTGCCGATGCAAGTGGTCCCTCCTCCACATATGGATGCCTTTTCTATTTCTGCTTTCCCCTTTATCATCGTACTTCTATCAGTTAAGATATTTTCAAAACAAGAAACATAAACTAAAAACTGGCTTAAACATAACAAAGACTTGTAATTTCTCAGCTTCCAGAAGTAGAAAGGCGCCTGGGTATCTTCTAATTCAGTGGATCAGTGACATTATCAGGGTTCTTTCCATCTTTTGTTCTGTTATCCTCATTTAGAATTATCATTCTAGTCTATGTCATAGACTTAAAAAATTTTTTTGTTTGAGTGTCTTGCTCTGTCGCCCAGGCTGGAGTGCAGTGGCATGATCTTAGCTCATTGCAACCTAGGCCTCCTGGGTTCAAGCGATTCTCCTGCAGGTGTGCGCCACCAGGCCCAGCTACTTTTTGTATTTTTAGTAGAGATGGCGTTTTGCCATGATGGACAGGCTGATATCGAACTCCTGGCCTCAAGTGATCTATGTGCCTCAGCCTCCCAAAGTTCTGGGATCACAGGCGTGAGCCACCACACCTGGCCTCAGACTTTCAAAACATTCTCAGTGGCAGTGCAAAATATTTGTCTTTTAATGGTGAATCTCATTTTTTGAGAAACCAGAAGCCACATACAGTCAAGTCTGGTGAGTAATATGAGTAACCAAGGTAGGCAGTATATTTGGGGTCACAGTGAAGGTAAGGCCACAGAGTAACATGACAGAACTTAAAGCAAGTTTAGAAAAGGCATCCCAAGTATCTTGAGTTCCAGCCAAACTATCTGTGAAACACACAGCATGTGAACATGAAGAGTTACTGTTTTCAAAGCTGGCCCCACTGGGATGTTTAAGTTTGAATCTGCCTGTTTGTAAAACAAAAACATGGCCAGGCGCAGTGGCTCACGCCTGTAATCCTAGCACTTTGGGAGGCTGAGGTGGGCAGATCACCTGAGGTCAGGAGTTCGAGAGCAGCCTGACCAACATGGAGAAACCCCATTTCTACTAAAATACAAAATCAGCCCTGCATGGTGGTGTGTGCCTGTAATCCCAGCTACTTGGGAGGCTGAGGCAGGAGAATCGCTTGAACCTGGGAGGCAGAGGTTGCGGTGAGCTGAGATCACACCATTGCACCCCAGCCTGGGCAAGAAGAGCAGAACTCTCATCTCAAAAACAACAACAACAAAAATTAAATTTTTGGAAAGTGTCCTGGTTACCTAGAAGAGAAAAAATAAAACAACCATGGGTAGCCATTCTTGCCTTCCCACCGTCTGCTCAGATGAGGAGCTTAAGGTGCTGAGACCTGGGACAAACGAGTTTCCAAAATAGAAGAAGGGATTCAGGGTAGTCCCTGAGCGCCAAGTCTGGGAGGGCAAGCCACAAGTGGACAGAAATAACTTAGGGTCAGGAGAAGCCAAACTCCAAAGGTAAACCCACAGCCAGGGGTAAATCCTAGAACAGCTGTTGACTTCTTTCCACTTATTAACCTAGTATTTTCCTCTAAGTCCAAAAGGGCTTTCTTTACCCTGCAGCCCCTTTTTGTCTTGTTTTTTGGTGTCCTCCCTGCAACGTCTTTGTCCTTCCTTTTCTTCCCTGTAGATTTTAAGTAACCAAGAGGAGTGGTTTAAGGCGGAGCTTGGGAGCCAGGAAGGATACGTGCCCAAGAATTTCATAGACATCCAGTTTCCCGAGTAAGTATCGCAGCCTGCCGAGATGGGCCCGCCCACGCACACTCCTCTGACTTTTCCAGCAGTCACTAAAATTATCCATGCGAACCCAAGACATTGTCAAAAATGGCTGCTTCTGGAGAGCTCTCCGGAGAGCCTCCAGAGCATGCAGCTGAAGGACACACAGGAGGGAGACTTTGCATGCCATTTCATTCCCTTTTGATTTTACCATGTGCATGTATTGCTATTTTAAATTTTTCTTTCCTCTTCTTTTTTTTTTCTTTTTTTTTT
>NW_016107485.1:3553153-3554519 GCF_001604975.1 Cebus imitator | reverse complement strand
GTGATCTGCCTGCTTCAGCCTCCCAAAGTACTGGGATTACAGGCATGAGCCACCATGCGCAGCCTATTTTAAGTTCTGGGTTGTTTTGTTTTGTTTTATTTTGAGATGGAGTCTTGCTCTTTTGCCCAGGCTGGAGTGCAGTGGTGCAATCTTAGCTCACTGCAACCTGGGTCTCCCGGATTCAAGCGATTCTCCTGCCTCAGCCTCCCTAGTAGATGGGATTACAGGCACACACCACCACACTTGGCTAATTTTTGTATTTTTAGTAGAGATGGCGTTTCACCATGATGGGCAGGCTGGTCTCAAATTCTTGACCTCAGGTGATCCGCCCACCTCAGCCTCCCAAAGTGCTGGGATTACGGGTATGAGCCACCGCACCCTGCCTAGTTTCAGTTTTTATAAAATGAGTTTGTAAACTCAAATTTCAATCACAGGGTTCCCTAGAATTCCAAAGGGGGCACTATTGACCACCCACTCTGCTGTTCTCCCAAGCACTTCTCTGTGACCTCCCAATCCTAACCATCCTCACCAGGCTCTCAGCCTTCACTCTGTGGGCAGACACTCCCTGCCTTCAGTAAAGCGTACTCACCCTAGTGTGAGAAATCAGTGGGGGAAGGGAAATTCCCTTCCTAAAGAGGAAATAAAAAATGAAGATTGGGCCTCATTTGTCTCAAGAATTGACCACAAGGGTTAGATAGAAATCTAATCTTGTCTCAGAACCAGGGTCTGGCTTAAAGAGCAAAAGTTGGTAGAAAACCACAGTAGTGTTGGTGACTCCAGTGATATGCAAGAGCACCACTCATGGTGAACCGGTGCAGACCACCAAGCTAAGAGAGCAACCACTGACCTTGACGGGGCCCTCGATGCTGCCCAGGAATCTGCTAGGTGACCTCTGCATACCCCACCTGCTCCCCAAACCTCCAGCCCCGCCCTGCATCACTCTCAACCCCTGGCCTTGATTCCAGGTTCTCTGAAACAATGAAAGCCAGCAGAGGTGAAGCTCCCAGGTCCCCTGCCCCCAGCCCCACCGCATTCCCCTGCCTCCTGCAAGTGTGCTCAGTCAGCCTTTCCTGCAGCTGGCAGACATTCTCCTCTCTCTCCCACACCAACCTTCTTTCCCTCTCTGCTGCATCATTCCTGTCAGTAAACACACCCGCTACAATTCCTCCCAACTTACCAAAACACAAGCAAAACAAAACCCAGGGGCCAGGTGGGTTTTGTGGTGGCTGATGCCTCTAATCCCAGTGCTTTGGGAGGCTGAGGGAGGATCACTTGAGGCTAGGAGTTTGAGACCAGCCTGGGCAACATAGCAAGACCCATATCCACAATTTTTTTTTTTTTTTTTTTTTTTTTTTTTTTTTTTTTT
>NW_016107485.1:3548010-3552925 GCF_001604975.1 Cebus imitator | reverse complement strand
CAGGCAATTCTCCTGCCTCAGCCTCCTGAGTAGCTGGGATTACAGGCACGAGCCACCATGCCCAGCTAATTTTTTTTGTATTTTTAGTAGAGACGGGGTTTCACCACGTTGACCAGGATGGTCTCGATCTCTTGACCTCGTGATCCACCCGCCTCGGCCTCCCAAAGTGCTGGGATTACAGGCTTGAGCCACCGCGCCCGGCCAAAAAATTTTTTTTTTAATTAGCTGGGTGTGGTGGCATGCGCCTGTAGTCCCAGCTGCTTGGGAGGCTGAGGCAGGAGAATCGCTTGAGCCTGGGAGTTCAAGGCTGTGGTGAGCCATGATTATATCACTGCACTCCAGCCTGGGCAGCAGAACGAGACTCTGTTTCAAAGACAAAATATTTAAATAAATAAAACAAGGAAACTCTTAATCCCAAATCCCCTTCCAGCTGCCACACCGGTTCTTCAGAAGGAGCGTTTGCATTTGCTATTTCCACTCCTCACCTCCTGGCCCTTCCCACCAGGCTCCCCATGTGCTGCAGCTCCCAGGGGCCATCTCAGCACGATCTGCCCTGGGGATTGCCCCCCCACTGGAATACCTTCTTCATTTTGGCTCCAGGACGTCCTTCCTCTGGTTGTCCTCCCACCTCCCTGGCCACTCCTCCTCAGTATCTTGTGCTGGTTCCTCCCACTCCCCAGTCCCCTATAGGTTTAGAATGTCTCCTTTTCAGCAAGGTCTTTCTCATCACCATGCCTTACATTAATCTCTCACCCCCAGCACCCCATCCACCCTCTCTGTTTCCATGTTCTCCACAGCACTTACCATCATCTGACACACTACAGATTTTATTTTGTTCTTTATTGTGTGTCCCCCTTGACTAGAAAGTAAGCTCCCTGAAGGCAGGGGTGTGTATCTGTTCTGCCCACTACCATGTCCCCAGTGCCCGGGAGAGGGCCCAGCACAGTACTAAATGTTCAGCAAAGCTATGAATGAATGAATGATATTGAAACCATGGCCACTCATGTTCTAATATGCAGTATGTGGTCATTTTTACAAATCTTGAAAGAAGCCCCCTATCAGATTTCAGTCAGAGGACAAATGTGTATTTCTTAAATCCCCTTCACTTCTAAAACATTTCCTTTGCGATATGGCTGCGGTGGCGCACACCCCATTCCTTCTCCCATCCCCACTGCATTTCCTTCACGTGGCAGTGGTGTATGTGGTGCTCTCTTATTTAACCCTGTAGGACTGTGCGGCAAATACTCAGGCAGAATCTCCAGGCCACCAGAAACTGCTGCTTTCAGCCTCCTTGGAGCACAGCCAACCTTCCCCCTCAGTCCCCGGTCTCCAATAAATACATCCTTCCTGCTACCCTTGTCTCAGATTCCCAAACTCTGGAAAGCACAGAGAATTGCTCACAAAGGAATCCAAAGCCAAGACCTGACCAAAGCTACAGGAACATGCATCTGAGCCTTCTGGTGGCAGCAATTAGAGCAGCCACCTTGAAGCAATGTGACACAGTCCCACCTTTGGCCACCGAATGATTACAGACACTCATTTTGCTTGTCTGTGGTCAAGAGAGGTCTCTGGCCTCCTGCCTTGAGGCTGCAGCCACAGCTTGCTGGCTCTGTGTAAGTGTTTGACCTATTTCATACATGCCACACTGTGTGCAGCCGTGCTTCCAGGAGCTGCCACCCTGACCGTTCCACTGAAAGAGCAGCTTCTCCTGTTTCTTCTTTTCTATAGTAAAGATTATTTCCCAGCCTGGATTTTTTGGGGCGGGCCCAGGATCTGGTTGTATAGACGCCACTCTCTGGCTGCTGCCGGCCTCACTCCTTTCTAAGCGTGTACACTGGGCTCCCTAGGAACACTGCAGCCTCTGCTAGGCACGCTGAGCACAGCCCCCTTGTGCTCCATGCCAGCCCAGGCGACGTACATCCTAGCCTATAACTCTCCCTTAATGCCCAGGGAGGAGCCTCTAGACCACTGAGGTTCCAGTGTGGGCATAAGACACTGCTCAGCCGGCTGCACCTGGTTGGCCCCAGTGCCTGAAGTGATCCCTTCCCTCCTGGGTACATCCTCCGTCCCTGCAGCTCTGGTCTATTCCGCAGCTGCCAGCAGGCGGCTGCTTCCTGCAGTGAGTCACTCCCACACTGCCCCATTTTGGTGCAGCGACACATCTCCATGATTCGTTTCCCAGGCCGGAGACTTCTCCTGGAGAGAAGGAACAAAGAGGATGAGTCAAGGGGAATGCTCCCTCGCCTTTCCTGAAAGCTGCCTGGAGCACTGGTTTGATTTCAAAAAGCACCTGGTCCCTCTTTGGTCTCTCTCTGCTCCCTACTGTAGAGTACCCAGCCTCTTTCTCTCTGTGTCATCCCTTCTCCACATCTCCCTCCTGTCACTCCTGTGTGTCATCCTGATCCTCTGGTTCGATCTCGTCCCACAGATGGTTTCACGAAGGCCTCTCTCGACACCAGGCAGAGAACTTACTCATGGGCAAGGAGGTTGGTTTCTTCATCATCCGGGCCAGCCAGAGCTCCCCGGGGGACTTCTCCATCTCTGTCAGGTACTGATCATTTCTGACACCACACTGGCCCTTCTCAGCCTGTTAACCTCCCAGAATGCTGAAGTGACCTCTGGAACATGACCTAGTGATAAGAAGCATGGTGGCCAACGGGCCAAGCACGGCAGCAGCTTCACAGCCTTCCCAGAACATGCATACACCACTTTTTAGCACACTGGTGTGTGTTCAAAATGATTTCTATGCCCATCTGCCTCCCATTCTATCCCAGGTGCTTCTGGAAGGGCAGGATTTTCCTCTACTTCATCTTTATGCCTTTAACAGTGTCTTGCACAAAATAGAGGAACTCAGTAAGTATTTGTGGCAGGAAGGAGGGAAAGGAGGAGGAGAACTCCCACTTGTCCACATCCATCTGGGGGTTTAAATCTTAACCTTTTCTTTTACGATTGATGCATATCTGAAGAAGAGTCAGGGAAAAATAGAAATCTCAAGTCATTGCTGTAGGATGCAGGGGCGGAATAGGTGTGGTACCTTTCTTCGCCCATCAGAAGAGTCACAGCTGACACTCCTACAAAAGAGGTTAACAAGAGGAAAGTGAACAAATTTATTTAATCAAAGATTCGTGTGACACAGAAGCCTTCAAAAATGAAGACCCAAGACCCAGGGAAAGCCCTCTATTTTTATGCTTAGGTTAAATGAAGGGTAGATAGCCCTGTAGAAATGGGATTGGACAAAGGGGGTTTGATCTAAGGTAACAGACTGAGGTGGGAAACTGAGCAAGGCCTGTCCCAAGTCTTTTTTTTTTTTTTTTTTTTTTTTTTTGATAGGGTCTCTATCTGTTGCCCAAGCTGGAGTGCAGTGGTGCAGTCATGGCTCACCACAGCCTCCATGTTCCAGGCTCAAACAATCCTCCCACCTCAGTCTCTAGAGCAGCTGGGGATACAGGTACACACCACCACACGTGGCTAATTTTTTTTTTTACTTATTTTTTTGTAGAGGCCGGGTCTTACCGTGTTGCCTAGGCTGGTTGCAAACTCCAGGGCTCAAGCAGTCCTCCTGCCTTGGCCTCCCCCACAGTGACCCTCTAGTCTCTCTAACCCACTGTGAAGAAGAGGAATTCTAATTTCTGTGACTCACTCTGGGGGTTAGCAGGAGACAGGAGGGCAGGAGAACCCCAAACGTAGACTTTGCTTCCAAGGCTGCTTCTGAAGCCTTGCAGTCTCCTTTGGTTCGAAGCACCCAGCATGCCAAGGGGTGTCGTTTTCTGAGCCCCAACAAATACATGTATAGTTAGTTGTTGGCAGCTAAATAAAAAGAAAGGCTACTTCAACACAGTACAGTACAGCAAAACCGAAAACAACAGAACAAAGCCAAGGAGGGCCAGGAGTGCGGGAGGACTGTAACAGGAAGCCTCGCTAAGAGGCAGCACCCTGTAGGAATTGACTCAGTCCACGTGTAGACACTACACAGCCCTAAACTCGGAATCCCGATTCCGAACACACTGTGTGTGGTCAGCATGTTGGGGATCACAAGTCACGTATCAGACTTGACCACATGTGAAACTGCAAGAATGTGATGGTGTTAGCAGATCAGGAGAAGTAAGTAAAACCTTACTACCGAGTTACTGACAGGAAATACCGATCCGGTTCATTCAATGTATTTTAAAAGGCATGCAGCTTTTCCTTTTCGTTTTTAGTACAGAAATCCAATCTCAGGTAATAAACCATGGCCGCTTTGCTATTTAGAAAGAATGGGTATTTTAAAGCATAGGTAGGAAAGACTAACAACAGGTCAACAATTTGTATGCATGCATAACTTTAAAGTGGTCTCTTTAGCATTGCGCTTGCAATCTTGCTTAAACTCTTAATTTTCCTCAATAAAAACTTTCTTTTTATAGCTTGAGAAATGGTAATGTTTAGTTCAGGACAATATTGATGTATCCCAAATTCTAACCTTGTTAGGTCTTCATTAATGAAATTTTGCTCCATTAACATATATTCCAAGTCAAGGTTGACGAGGTGGCTCATCCCTGTAACCCCAGCACTTTGGGAGGCTGAGGTGGGAGGATTGCTTGAGCTGAGGAGTTGGAGACCAGCCTGGGCAACATAACAAGACCTCATTTCTACTGAAAATAAAAAATTAACCCAGTGCGGTGGCACATGCCTGTGGTCCCAACCACTTGGGAGGTTGAGGTGAGAGGATTGCTGGAGCCTCGGTGGTTGAGGCTGCAGTGAGCCGAGATTGTGCCACCGCACTCCAGCCTGGGTGACTGAGCAAGACTCTGTCTCAAAAGAAAAAATAATTATGTACATATATTGTTAGAAAAAAATAATTATATTTAACATGTATGTATATATATTACAAGTAAAAAAAAATTTTTTTTTTTTTTTTTTTTTTTTGAGACGGAGTTTC
>NW_016107485.1:3535349-3547731 GCF_001604975.1 Cebus imitator | reverse complement strand
TATTTTTTTTGAGATAGAGTCTTGCTCTGTCTCCCAGGATGGAATGCAGCGGCACAATCTCGGCTCACTGCAACCTCCGCCTCCCGAGTTCAAGCGATTCTTCTGCCTCAGCCTCCTGAGTAGCTGGGACTACAGCTGCGTGCCACTATACGCAGCTAATTTTTGTATTTTTAGTAGAGGCAGGGTTTCACCATATTGTTCAGGCTGGTCTTGAACTCCTGAACTCATGATCCACCTGCCTCAGCCTCCCAAAGTGCTGGGATTACAGGTGTGAGCCACCATGCCTGGCTCAAGTCAAATCTATTTCTTAAGACTCCTCTGTCTGCCCCATTATAAACTTGACCAAGTAATTTGTTAGACTGAGAGGTATCTCTGGGGCCTTTGGTTTGCATGAAGATGTCTCTGACTTTTTCAGCTAGAAACTATGGTTTTTGTGGGTTTTTTTGTTTTTTTGAGACAGTCTCACTCTGTCGCCCAGGCTAGAGTGCAGTGGCACGATCTTGGCTCACTGCAACCTCTGCCTCCCAGGCTCAAAGCGATTCTTATGCCTCAGCCTCCCGAGTAGCTGGGACCACAGATTCGCACCACCACACACAGCTAATTTGTGTGTGTGGGCAGGGATTTAGTAGAGAGGGGGTTTTGCCATGTTGTCCAGGCTGGTCTTGAACTCCTGGCCTCATGTGATCTTTCCACCTTGGCCTCCCAAAGTGCTGGGATTACAGGCATGAGCCATCATACCCGACCCTGAAACTATGGTTTATATTTCCTTTATTAAAGTGAATTTTACAAAACAGTCAGCCTTGACTTCTGCCAAAGTCTTCCTCTGATATTGAGGCAATGAAGCTTCTAGTTATGGTGACAATTACCATAATCATTATCACATCTTCTACAGAAATGTAGTATAATATATTCCAAGGCAAAATCATTGTTAATTATTTTTACATCTGTCATGGGCACAGATAATTAAGAGCTAATTGTAGTTCTATCACTCAGCATTTGTTAAGGGCCTAAACCACTAGATTTCGGAGTCTAATGCCCTGAATTGCATCCTTTCCTCTGTTCCTCTCCAGGCTTGAGACAGTGATCAGGCCTCTCCTTTTAGACCCAGATGACCAACTACAACCCTCACATCCACCCTTGCAGCTCATCAGAGTAAAAGCGGCAGTGTTTCACACTCTGAGTTCTTTGACTATGAGGTGGTGGATGAATAATTATAATACCACAAGCATATTTCCTCCTCCTCACCCAGATGTGAAGGGTAATGACTTTGAGTTGAGCCACGTTGCCTTAGAATGAAGAAATTATCTGTTGGTGGCCAAAAACCAAGGGGAAGACTACGCAGTGATTGTGATGTGTTGATTACCACCCCAAATCAGTCAAGCGAGAGGCCACTTGTACAACCTTTGGCTTCACCCCGCTATGAGCAAATCCCAGCACATAAGATGAGATTGAGGATCAGAATTTCCATCTCCTTCTTAGCACAGATCCCTAAATCCATCCCGAAGAAACCTCCACTTACTCTCAGAGGTATCTTTATTCTCTGAGACCCTTTAAAATCCTTGACCTTTCTTTTATACCAGGCAGTTGGCATCACTACTGCCAGTTTATTTTTAGATATACATGTATGACTGAAAAATAAACTTTACAGCCAAAAGAGAATGGCTTGGCAATGAAGTAAAACTGGATCTAATGGTAAAGGCTCAGCCCACTCTTCCTAGGTAGATAAAATCCATTTTCTCTAGCCCTGGTTCAAATGTGTCCCATCACTTGTGAGTCTAGACTGGTATCAAAAGGTGCTGATATAAAAGACTTTATCATGTTTACATAGCTTGACAGGCCAAGCTCACTAGACTGGAGTCAGAGACTCAGGGGTTCTGGCCCCAACCCTGGGCCTCTCTGAGTCCTCTCAGTGTTCTCATCTGTGAAATGGAGAAGTAAGGCTAAACAATCTCCAAGATCCTTTTCAATTAAAACTCTATCATTCCGCCCGGCATGGTTGGTCACACCTGTAATCCCAGCACTTTGGGAGGCCAAGGTGGGTGGATCACCAGAGGTCAGGACTTTGAGACCAGCCTGACCAACATGGTGAAACCCAATGTTTACTAAAAATACGAAAAAGTTAGCCGTTAGCCAGGCATGGTGGTGGGCGCCTGTAATCCCAGTTACTCAGGAGGCTGAGACAGGAGAATCACTTGAACCCAGAGGCGGAGGTTGCAGTGAGCCAAGATCGCACCACTACATTCCAGCCTGGGCAACAGAGTAAGACTCTGTCTAAAAAAAAAAAAAAGAAAAGAAAGATAAAAAACTTCTGTGATTTCATACAAAGCTATTTCCCCCAAAAGCTGAAAACACTTTGTAACCTTATTTATGCAAAACATAAACCAAGATCAAGAGATCCTTATTACATAGAGAACAAATGTGACATATTTCTTAGGGAAGTGAGTAGCTTCTTACCTGCCAGTGCTAGTTTATGAGCTTAAAGGAGATGGTTCAAAGTACTTCTGATAACAGAAAGATAATAGGAGCTTGAAGTACCCACTGAGATCTGCAAATAAATGTCGTGAAAAGGTCTTTGATCTCTTAGTCATTACATCACTTGAAACATGCTTTTCTTGTCAAAGGTTAGTTCCAGTGTCCAAGACAAATTTTAGCTCATCTGATTACCTTCTTCCGATGTAAATCCCCTCTAGCGTAGCTTGTATCCTAAGTGGTCCGTCCTACAAAGCTCCTGCTGAAGCGTGACTGGGCTGGCCCACCTGCCTGGTGATGAGGGAGTCATCCAAATCTACATCTCCTGCCTGAAGAGAACTGCATCCCAGATGCAAGCAGCCTGGAGGTAGGGACGTCATCACAGTGTAACACACAGTTTCTTTTTGCCTTGATCTCCAGGCATGAGGATGACGTTCAACACTTCAAGGTCATGCGAGACAACAAGGGCAATTACTTCCTATGGACTGAGAAGTTCCCCTCCCTAAATAAGCTGGTGGACTACTACAGGACAACCTCTATCTCTAAACAGAAGCAGATCTTCCTCAGAGACAGAACCCGGGAAGACCAGGTATGCTCCAGGTCGCGATCACCCCCAATCTAGAGAGTTCAGGCAGCCCGAGTTCTCACTCAGACCACCAGGAAAAATGCATAGGCGGGGCAGATCCTCTGAGTAGACTGAAAGACAGAACTGTGAACTCTGAGTTGTGTGACTTTGGAAGTTGTCTGAGCCTCAGTCTCCTCATCCATAAAATAGGGATAAGGGTAATATCACCCCCCAGGGTGGCTATGAAGGTGGGAGAGGATAATGCGTCTCATGCCTCCTGTTATTCCTCACCACACTGCACTCAACAAACATCAGCGCTTACCGCAGGTGCTGGGTTTTCTTTTCTTTTCTTTCTTTCTTTCTTTCTTTCTTTGAGATAGAGTCTTGCTCTGTCTCCCAGGCTGGAGTGCAGTGGTATAATCTTGGCCCACTGCAGCCTCTGCCTCCCAGGTTCAAGTGATTCTCCTGCCTCAGCCTCCTGAGTAGCTGGGACTACCGGTGCGAACCACCACGGCTGGCTAATTTTTGTATTTGTAGTAGAGACAGGGTTTCACCATGTTGGTCAGACTGGTCTCGAACTCCTGACCTCATGACCCACCAGTCTCTGCCTCCCAAAGTGCTGGCATTACAGGCGTGAGCCACCATGCCCAGCTGCAGGTGCTATTTTTTTGTTATTTGTAGACATTGCTACACCAAAGTTTTCAACCTAGCTTACGAGTTGCCCAAGGATGAAGGAGTTGGGGGTGCTACAGACAGGGCATTAAGGAACAGCCTAGAGTCCGGGAATTAAATCAGCAGGTGGAGTGTGATGACAGGATTGGGGGTGGGGAGGACACAGGAGGAGAAATCTGCACTTGGAATTCTTGCTGTTGGAACTGTTCGGAATACAGAGTGTTGCTTTAAAAGAAAATGCATCAAACAGACCTGGTATGAAATCCTGATTTAATCGCTTAGCTACTTGTATTACCTAGCCAAGTTAAGAAACCTTCTGAGTATCAGTTTTCTCACCTGTAGAGTGGAGAGAACAATAAAACCTCCCTCACTGGACTGTTGTGAGGATTAAATGAGGTAATATAGCTAAGTACCACCAGAGTCTGGTCCATACTAAGCACTAAGAAAATGTTAACGTGGCCAGGCGCGGTGGCTCTCGCCTGTAGTCCCAGCACTTTGGAAGGCCAAGGTGGGTGGATCACGAGGTCTAGAGATCCAGTCCATCCTGGCCAATATGGCGAAACCTCATCTTGACTAAAGATACAAAAATTAGCTGGGTATAATGGCGTGAGCCTGTAGTCCCAGCTTCTCAGGAGGCTGAGGCAGGAGAATCGCTTGAATCTGGGAGGCGGAAGTTGCAGTGAGCCGAGATCACGTCACGGCACTCCAGCCTGGGTGACAGAGTGAGACTTGTCCCAAAAAAAAAAAGAAAAGAAAATGTTAACTTGCCTCCCATAAGTAAATTCACACATGCAGGCACTCACACATACACACACATACACACACACACACACACACACACACACACACACACCAATTTATAAACTATTTTTCAAAGGAAATAACATGGTTATAAGAGACAGGTATCACAGGAAGAAGCATTCACTAGAATAGCTGAAATCCTAGGGACAGGTTATTTGAAAAGGCATTAAGACCATGAAAGCAATGTGTGCTTTGGGGAAGTCAAGAAAATCCTCCTTTTCAAGAAAGGCAAGGCTGAGAAGTTACTGCCAAAGGCGGAAAGAAGTTCCCACCAAGTGCACACAGAACTTCAGAAAGGAAAACAAAGGTTAGCCAAGACCTTGTGAATCACTCTAAGCAGGAAATGGACAGAGTAACTCACTAGGATGTGCATTCAGAGATAAGAGAAGCAGAATCAAATTGCATTAAATGCGATTGAATGAGTTGATAATTGTAAAGCGCTTAGAACAGTGCCTGGTATATACTATGCCCGGGACCCTATGTCATTGTTTGTTACATGAAAATAACAATAGGATATTTCTGTTTTAACATTAGGGAGAAAGGCCTTGCTTCTTCCCCCACGCCCAGTGGCAGGCCTGGTTCCCATGGTGTTGCAAAAATGTTGCTGTTTGGGTCTCTATCACCAGGCTATAAATGACAGTTTAAAATCATGCAAAGTCAACAGTGGAGCTTATCTAGAAGGTAGGATGTCCAGCCATGTGGCAACATGTGATAAGAAGGGGTGGCATTGTGTCAGTAAAATGGAATATTTTAGCTTGATTACACAGAGAAAAACAAGCACCCCTGGAAATTGACTAAATGGCTACCAGGCAGAAAATGTTAGCCTGTGAACCCCAGACCTGAATTCCTAAAACTGGAAGGATCCAAGAATGCAGAGGCCACTTTGGAAAATGTGAAGGTCTGAAGCATCAATTCTTTCAGCTGTCCCCACCTCACCAGCAGGGGGGCAGGATGAGCAGGGTCTGAGAACAACTGCCCGAGGGTGGGGCAGAGCCAGAAGATCAGAGAGGAGGACGCATCTGCATCATCTCTGCTCTCTCTCCCAGGGTCACCGGGGCAACAGCCTGGACCGGAGGTCCCAGGGAGGCCCACACCTCAGTGGGGCTGTGGGAGAAGAAATCCGGCCTTCGATGATCCGGAAGGTGTCGGATCACCCCCCGACCCTTCCCCTGCAGCAGCACCAGCCACAGCCTCCGCAGTACGCCCCAGCGCTGCAGCCGCCACAGCAGCGGTATCTGCAGCACCACCATTTCCACCAGGTATCTGGAATGAAGGCAGCGGGCACAGTCCGGTGAGGAGGAGAACCTGCCTCCCCTCCAGGCCTGGCCCAGCCCCCCCCACACACATACACTCACTCTCTCTCTCTCTCTCTCTCTCTCTCTCTCTCTCTCTCACACACACACACACACACACACACACACACACACACACACATTCTTCTCCAGAGGACTCAGGGAACAATTGCTTCATTTTCCTATTAGCAGAATTCCAAATCTATTCATGCCCCTTAACCCATCTGGCTGTGGAGATCCACAAGAAAGAAAGGCTTAATATGCATAACAGAGCCGTGTTTGTTTACCTATCTATCTATCTATCTATCTGTCCCCCGCCTTGTTCCCAGTGGGATTTCAGGGGGCTTACTTTGATGGACAATACGGCGAG
This sequence comes from Cebus imitator, assembly GCF_001604975.1. Lineage (NCBI taxonomy): Eukaryota > Metazoa > Chordata > Mammalia > Primates > Cebidae > Cebus > Cebus imitator. Next base: position 3,541,562 of record NW_016107485.1, on the reverse strand, counting down.
ATAACATCGTTTGTAAATTCCTTAGCAGGGCACGCAAAGTCCTTTGTGAGCTGCCAGAATCTATTTCCCCAGCCTCATCCCTGCTACCTGCCCCTCCCACCTGACTCCCCGTGCAAACACACATTCCAGCAACCCCACACTACTTTAGTTACCCGAATGGTCTATTGTGTTTCCTCTCATGCCTTTGTGGCATTTTACATGCTGATCCCTCTGCCGGATAAGCCCCTCCCTGGCCAGTCCTACTCCTCCTTTAAGCTAGAGTTCAAGCATCACCTCCTCTGTGAAGCCTTCCTTGATTTCCCAGGCAGATATAGACATTTCTTCTCTCTGCTCACTTACCACTTAAATGTGTGTGGTTCCTCCTCTAAATGGAAGCTCCATGAAGTCAGAGACCTTCTCTTTCCAGCTATATTTCCCTTGTATCTGCTACTGGATACATGGTAGGTGCCTGATAAATATTTTTGACTGAATAAATAAAACCCACCTTTGCCTTCTTTGCCTTCAGAACCTAAGGTCCCTTTAGACCTCAGGTCCTCCTCCCCCTCAGCGTGGAGGTTTTATTGTCATCATCAGTAAGTATTCCTGGAATATACCGGCTGTGCAGATGGCATCTGAGCCAGGCACTGGGGGAGCCTGTGGGAGATGTCCTGGCAGTGGGGTGACCAGTCTTCTGTTGTATGTTTCCAGGAACGCCGAGGAGGCAGCCTTGACATAAATGACGGGCACTGTGGTGCTGGCCTGGGCAGTGAAATGAATATGGCCCTCATGCATCGGAGACACACAGACCCAGTGCAGCTCCAGGCAGCAGGGGTATGGGAGCCATCCCTCTCTGGGATCCCTGGAGAAAGGCCCCAGGACAGAGCTCAGTGGAGGAGATGAGGCAGGAGAGACTCAAATCACACAGATCTGGCTGGGTGCGGTGACTCATGCCTGTAATCCCAACACTTTGGGAGGCCCAGGCGGGTGGATCACCTGAGGTCAGGAGTTTGAGACCAGCCTGGCCAACATGGTGAAACCCCATCTCTACTAAAAATACAAAAAATTAGCTCATATGGTGGCAGGGACCTGTAATCCCAGCTACTTGGGAGGCTGAGGCAGGAGAATCGCTTGAAATAACATCTGCTGGGAGGCAGAGGTTGCAGTGAGCCGAGATCGCACCACTGCCCTCCAACCTGGGTGACAGAGTGAGACATTGTCTCAAAAGCAGAAACAAAAAACCCACATAGATCAAATGAGAGATGATGGACCGTTCGGGGAGGCCTGGGGCTGAGCGAGCACAGCCTCAGTCTGGTGCCAGGCCTTCCCTGTTCTCATAGTTCTTGGTTCTAGTTCTTCATCATCTTTATCATAGTTCTTTACCATGGCCTTTATCATTCCTTTTTTTGGGGGGTGGGGTGGGGGGTGAGACAGGGTCTCACTCTGTCTCCCAGGCTCAAGTGCAGTGGCACAATCATGGCTCACTGCTAGGCTCAAGCAATCCTCCTGCCTTAGCTTCCCAAGTAGCTAAGTGTATTATTTGTAGAGCTAAGCTCTCGATACATTGGGCAGGCTGGTCTCGAACTCATGGGCTCAAGCAGTCCTCCTACCTCAACCTCCCAAAGTGCTGTGATTACAGTCATGAGCCACCATGCCTGGCCTGTGATCCATCTTGACTTGTGACTTGATCGCCCTAACACCCAGGGCTGTTACTTGGGACATATTGCCATTCTGTTTGTCACTCAAAGAAGCTGAAAATACACCTATTGATGTGGAGAGAGTGATTCTCAGGGAGCCTCTTGGGACCTTGGACAATAACATCTGTTGGTAAAAGTCCTGAATCTCCAGAGTGATGCTGGTGAGTTCTGGTGAGCAGGATAGCCGGGCGTGGTGGCTCACACCTGTAGTTCCAGCTACTTGGGAGGCCAGGGCAGGAGGATCGCTTGAAGCCAAGGGTTTAAAACCAGCCTCAGCAGCATAGCAAGACCCCATCTCTACACATTTTTTTTTTTGAGATGGAGTTTCACCTTGTTGCCCAGGCTGGAGTGCAATGGTGCAGTCTCGGCTCACCGCAACCTCCGCCTCCCGGGTTCAAGCAATTCTCCTGTCTCAACCTCCCAAGTAGCTGGGATTACAGGCATGTGCCACCATGCCCAGCTAATTTTGTATTTTAAGTAGAGAGGGGGTTTCTCCATGTTGGTCAGGCTCTCTTGAACTCCTGACCTCAGGTGATCCACCTGCCTTGGCCTCCCAAAGTGCAGGGATTACAGGTGTAAGCCACCGCACCTAGCCTACAAAAACTTTTTTTTAGGTTACAGAGGGGTCAGCCTTCAGGGAATGTTGCTCTCAAAGGACTTGGATGCGGTGGGAGGAGCCAGCAGACCCTTCCCTGCCTGCCCAGCCCACAGCTCAGTAGAGCCTCTTCTGTGCTTCCCCCAACAGCGAGTGCGGTGGGCCCGGGCGCTGTACGACTTTGAGGCCCTGGAGGATGATGAGCTGGGATTCCACAGTGGGGAGGTGGTGGAGGTCCTGGACAGCTCCAACCCATCCTGGTGGACTGGCCGCCTCCACAACAAACTGGGCCTCTTCCCTGCCAACTACGTGGCACCCATGACCCGATGAACTCTTCGGGGGACAGAAGCTTTTTGTCTGACGCTGCCCACAAGAGAGAGGGCAAGTAAAAAAGGCTGGACTCCATGACTCTATATACATATCTCTCTCTGCGTCTCTCGGTGTACACACACAACTTTTTATACTGGTTATTTATTGGCAATTGGGCTGGTAATTAGTTAATGCAAAAGGGAACTCAGGTGGAGAATAATATTCACACTTGCTTTTCTGCTCCCCTCAGGGGTATGTGGAAGGCAGCCGGGGAGTTAGGGGGTGGGGCAGGGAAACGAAAAGGAGCTTTGTCCTGGCCTGAGCTGTGTCACTGCTTCCTCCTTGTCTTGGGAATTTTCACTGAGAACAGCTAAGCAAAGACCACACCTCGGCACTGGATGCAGAGCAATAGGGTGGAGTTGAACTTGGTGGGGCACGTCCTAGCTCACCTGCAAGTCCCGCTTACCTGGAGGGTTTGCAGGCAGCTCTCCTCATGTCCTCCAAGGGGTGGGCACTGCTGCATTAGGAATTAAGGTGCAGCTTTGTGCCGCGGGCAGCAGCAAGTCTGGGCGGGGATGTGGAAGCAGGGCTGGGTTGGAGAGACCCTGCCTGTGCGAGGCTGGCCTCCTAGTCACCTCCTAGCTGAGACTTTTATCTCTGTTCAAATTAATGTTCCTTGGGCCTTTCAAATGAATGTTCAGTGTGAGAAGCCAAGTACTGGGAAGTCAAGAGATTTTTCTAAGGTCCCCAAGCAACTTACTCAATGTAACTGTTTCCCCAGCTATGAAGGAAATAGCACCCTAGATTCCGTAAAGTGCTTGGAGAAGCTCTGGCTGAGAATGCTGCATTTTAGAGTCATTGTTTTATGGTGACAAGGGTGTATCTTCAGGGCTCTGTTCATTTTCCGTCGGGATTTTCTGTTTCGAAGATGCCCTGCCCAGTGGCATGGAAAGCAGCTCACTTGATAAGAGCATTGACTGTCAACTGATTGACTAAGCATGACCCCAGGTGGAAGCTGGCTTTGACATGAGTTTCCTGCTCGGTCTGATCATTGCCGTCCTCCCGCCACCCAAGTGTTGCACTTAGAGCAAGGAGCTCCACCATGGCTGTCCCTCACCACCACCTCACACTAGAATCATGTGTCCCAGGCTCACCCTGGAGGTGCAAAGCACAGGTCAGCCTGGCCGGGGAGGAAAGAGACACTGGAGAGGAAGCTCAGGGCCTTAGGGGAGGCCAGGCACAAACAGTCTGCACCGGGGCATCCAGAGTTTGTGAGTGTGGGCGAGCACCCCTGCGTGTGTGCACATGTATGCTTGCATGCACATGTGTGTGCACCCCTGTGTGTATACATGTGCTTTTCTATGCATATGTGTCCACCCCTGTGTGTGTACACATGTGTGCTTGTGTGTGCATATGTGCGCATGCGTGCACGTGTGCTTATAGGTGCGTGCACTTGTGTGCATGCGTGTGTGTGTGCTGAGACAGGAAAGAGGAGTGAAAGCATTGGTGAAGGAACATGGAAGTTTTCTCTTCCCCAGCCTCTCCTGCTCTAAGGAGGGACGGGGTGGGGGGCAGCCATTATTGAAGGTGATAGAAGAAAGATTTTCTGACTCGGAAGTAACTGCCAGTGTAGCACAAGCAGTGTCCCTTGTGACTGATTCTACAATTCTCTGATCCCCATGCTTCCTCCTTTAGAGGAAAGAGGAAAAAAGGGACTCTGTGGTGGGTATCAGGAGGCAAAAGAAAATAGCCTGGTGGAGGCAGGGGGGGTTGAGCATGAGTAAGGAGCGCCTGCAGCTTATGGAAGTGAAGGCAGAGAGGGAAAGGTAGCGAAGACATCCCGGAGGATCCAGGGGCAGCAAGAGAGGCACGGGGGGGAAGGGGGAGAGCGAGTGGGCCCAGGGAGGACAGCGGTGTGCAGCTGGTGGGCAGACGTGCAGGAGGAGGGGTGATAAGCTGGGAAAGGAAGAATCAGAGCGGAGAAACCACTGCTGCAGAAGGCAGGGAGCAAAGAAGCATAAGAAAAAGAACAGGAGAAAGAACAAAGGCAGAGAAGCCCTCATCAGCTATTTTGGTGCTAAGTAATGTGAAATGCTACAGTAAATAAAAGTCAATAGTAATGTTTGATTTTACAGTGTTTACAAACCGTATGTTTTAAACAGCCCACAAACTTCATCCAGTTGTCTGATGATGTGGGAGGACCAGCTCTAGTTAGACAGAGGTACGTGATTTGATTCTGATCAAGGTTTGTGCCTTGAAAGACTTCTCAAGAACACAGTAATGAAACAAAGTGTCTTTGTTTGGCCAGGCTGTGTCTGGTGTCCGTGCCACATACTCCTCAGGTAGAGAGTGAGAGCGAGACCGAGGGGTGCCAGGGGTCATCGGCCTGCAGGAGCTGACCCCATAGGCAGGCAGTGTGAGCAGAGCTTTTAGAACTCTGGAACTCGGTGTTCTGTTCTAGCAAAAGCCACTGCAGAATATTTTTTTACTGAGATGCCAAATCGTCCTTGCCCTGTTCATCAGCACGCCTCCATTCAGAAGGAAGCAGGAAAGTCATCCAAACCACCCACAAGCAATGAGGGCTCTTAGCAGCCAGGTGAAGAGGACAAGAACCAAACTGTCCACATTACGGAGGGAAGGGGAAGGAGCGCTCGAGCCCCCTCAGCCTCTGGTGCTGCCAGGGGAACACCTCCTGTGTGTCTCCAGGGGTCCTAGTTTCTACCTGACAGCATTTCAGTGCCAGGGGAGGGTCCACGCAGAGCCTCTCACCAGCCACACAACCGGCAGCCAACACACTGTCTCCGAGCTTGGCTGCAATGCTCTACGTGACTTGGGAGCTTGGGGCTTCCAGAGAAAAGCCAGCTCCTGTTGGACCAGTTGGGTTTTCCTAACCACTTGCTGTGTCTCACTATATTTCAAATACCTGGCACCTGCCGCTGCCCACCCACTTTTAGATGGCCCTAGGGTGACCTAACCACGGTGCTTCTCAAAATGTCAAGTACTTACAAATTGCCTGGGGATTGTGTTCAAATGCAGCTTCCTTCTCGGTCCTGAATTACTAACAAGCTACTGGGTGCTGGGTGCACATGTTAAGTAGCAAAGGCAAAGAACTCCGCAGTGAGCAAAACTCTAATTGGGCTCTTTTTCTGAGGATATTCGGCCATTTTTCTTTGCTGCTCACGAATAGGTCGCTTTGGCTTTGGGACAGATGCAATTCAGAACTGTTGTTATGACATCATTCATATTTGGCAGCACAGGTGACTTATTTTAGCATCTTTAAATTAAAAAAAAAAACAGTAACGTGAGAGGAATTCAGATGAAATGCAAACAGGAATTTCCTACGATAATTACTATTTCCTCATCGTAATTATTTTAAACATGAGCAAGAAAATTGTGAAAGCTTTGTCAGGAAATCTTTAGACAGAAAACTGACTCTGGTCAGATGTGGCCCTGGTTGAGGCAGGGGACTGTGGTCCCAGCTAACCTAAAACACAATGGCCCACTCTAGGGACAGATTAGCAAGGCCAAAATATTTGCTGTTTGCCTTGTCGAAGCCAATGTTTCAGGCCGTCTATACCAAGGCAAAGGTGTGAGAAAAACCTTTATTGTCTCAATTCTTTTTTTTTTTTTTTTTTT
>NW_016107485.1:3520898-3535294 GCF_001604975.1 Cebus imitator | reverse complement strand
CGCTCTGTCACCAGGCTGGAGTGCAGTGGCGCCATCTCGGCTCACTGCAACCTCTGCCTCCCAGGTTCAAGCTATTCTCCTGCCTCAGCCTCCCAAGTAGCTGGGATTACAGGCACCTGCCACCATGCCCAGCTAATTTTTGTATTTTAAGTAGGGACAGCGTTTCACCATGTTGGCCAGGCTGGTCTTGCTCTCTTGACCTTGTGATCTCCCTGCCTTGGCCTCCCAAAGTGCTGTGATTACACGCATGAGCCACAGTGCCCAGCCTGTCTCAATTCTTTTTAAAAACTGCTTCTTCAGTTCCTCCCCTTCACCCCATCACCTTGGCCATGCCACCATCACCTGTCCCTTTGGCAGCTGCCAGCTTTCATACCTCTCTCCCTGCATTCCCTCCTGTAATCCGCTCCTCCTCACAGATGCCAAAGCGATCTTTGTAAAAATAAATCTGATCACATCACTCCCCTTCCTGCTGGATTTAGGCTTAAGTCCAAAGTCCTAATGTGGCCCTGTGAAGTCTGGCGCCTGCCTCCCTCCTCAGCCTCCTCCTCTTGCTTTTATGCTCCTGCCCGACTGGCCTTTCAGCCTCCAAATGGCCAAGGATTTGTCCCCAAACCTTTCACACTTGCCATTCTTGCTGCCTGGAGGCGCATCCCCTGCTCCTCACCCGCTAACCCTGCTAACTCTTATTCATCTCCAGGTCTGGGTTGGTTGGTTTGTTTGTTTTTGAGATGGGGTCTTGCTCTGTTGCCCAGACTGGAGTGCAGTGATGCGATCTCAGCTCACTGCAGCCTCTGCCTCCCGAATTCAAGTGATCCTCCCACCTCAGCCTCCTGAGTAGCTGGGATTACAATGGTGTGCCACCACGCCTGGCTAATTTTTGCATTTTTAGTAGAGATGGGGTTTCACCATGTTAGCCAGGGTGGTCTTGAACTCCTGACCTCAGGTGATCCGCTGCCTTCCCTCCCAAAGTACTGGGGATTACAGGCGTGAGCCACCATTCCTGGCCCAGGTCTGGGTTTAAATGTCACTTCCAAACAGTCCTCCCCTGCCCCCTAATCTAAAATAATCCTTCTCCTAAGATGATCTCATGAATCCTGTGCTTTTCCTGAATAGCATGTACACAGATGATGGCACCAGACTGAGCTGTATGGGTATTAGGCTGTAAGTTCCGTGGAGCAGGGGTCACCTCTGTTTTGTAAACCATTGTACACCCAGCACCTAGCACTGTGCATGGCATGCAGAGGCTCAATAAACATTTCTCTAATGAAGGCGTGATTGGACCTGCCTCATCTCATCTGTTCACTCATTTTGTAACTCCATGTCTTGGGCCTAACAGACCTGGAGATGCAAACGAGGTCATATTTACAATGATATCCAGGTTCCAGTAGCTTTATTCACTGCCCTCAGACTCTCCTCCGGTTACTTCCGAGAGGCCGAGAGAAGAAAGCTGGTGTCTTACACGTTCAGGCACCAGTATACTCAGGCTTCCTGCTCCGGTGGTGTTCTGTCGCCCTACACATCCTCTGCTGACAGTACCTACCCAAATGCTGCGGACCCACTACGCACTTCATTTATGTGCTGGTGAATGGCCCCGATCCTTCAGGACACCAAATCTGCCCTGTAGCCCACCTGACAAAGAGACTGGGGAAGAGGTGGAGTGCAGAATGATCTGTGCCCAATTCTGAGAGGCGCGGCTTAGACCCTGCCTCCTCCAGCATCTTCCGTGAGCTGCTCAGCCAAGCCCTTCCTCCATCAGACAGAACAGGGGTACCAACCCTTCCCTCCATCATTTCTTTTTTCTCTTTCTCCCTGCTGCCTCTTTCTCCTTTAGCTCAAAAGGAGGGGAATGTACCTACACGCCATCGTTAGCTCCCAACTAACCCGAAGCACAACGGCCCACACTGGGGACAGATTAGCGTGGTCAAAATATCCAGTTTGCTTTGTCTAAAGTCAACAGTTCAGCCTATCCATACTAAGCCACGGGTGTCCCCTGTACCATGCCATTTGTGCAGTAGGTACCCCCTAGAAGCCCAGTAGGTGTGTACCCACCTGTTTGAGTTTTGCTGTGATTCATTCATTAAATCAACAAATACTTACAAAGCACCTCTTCAGTGTCAGACACAATCAGCCACTGCGTCCGTCACATCTCTCAACTCTGTCCCTTCTCTGCACTCATTCCCCAGCCACTGCCTTACTTCAGACCTCTCTCACTGCTTTCCCAGGTGACTGCAGTAGTCTTCAGTGCTGGTCTCCCTGCCTTCCTGGCTGGCCCACTGTAATCCAGCCTCCAGGGCAGCCAGGGAGATCTTATTCACAAACAGGCTGATGACATCAAGCTCCTGCTCAAATCCTTCAGGGTGCCCCATACCTTTCAGGCTGGAGTTTAACCTCCTTAGCTTCACACTGAAGGCCTTTTATGATCTCCCTGCTGCCTTGTTTGTTCATCCACATCTTCTACCTTTCCAGTCCCAAACACCCTTTACTTCAGTCCCTTAGAACTATTTGTGGTTCCCAGAATGAGTCATGTTTTCTCAGACCTCTGAGTCTCCTACATTGTGTTCTTTTTGCCTGGAATCCTTTCTCCCAGTTTTGTCTAGACAAATGCTATTAGGACTTTCTGTGATGAGAGAAAAGCTCTGTATCTGCTCTATCCAATGTGACAGCCACTAGCCACATGTGGCTACTGAACACTTGGAATGTGGCTAATACGAGTGACTGAAATAGCCACGTGTGGCAAGGGGCTGCCTATTGGGCAGCACAGGTCCAGACAACTGTTACTTACTTTCAAATCATTAGCTCAGGGCTCCACTGGGAAACCATTCCAACATTATGGTTGACATAAGTACCCACCCCCAGTTATATTCCTGTAGTACCCTTGTTCTCCCTCTGACCCAATACTCAGAACACCATTGTCAGTGATTCACTGGTCTGCCTCCTCCACTAGACCGAATGTTTTTGAGGTCAAAGGCAAGTAGTGCACTCAATAAATGGTTGACACCTGGATGCAGTGGTGTCCTGGTAAAGGTTTCATAATTGGCTCTCTCTGAAAGGAAGCCCTGACTTGTAGTATTTGCCAATTCTGTGGTGTAAACACTCCCACCATATGCCAAGAGAATGAGAAGACAAATCACAGACCAGGAGAAAATATATACAGAAGACGTATCTGATAAAGGACTGTGATCCAAAATACACAAAGAACTCTTTTAAACTCAACAATAAGAAAATAAATAGCCTGACTTAAAAATGGGAAAAAGACATGAACAGACAGCTCATGGAAGAAGATACAGATAGCAAGTGAAGAGATAAAAAGATGCTCAATATCATGTCATTAGGAAAATGCAAATTAAAACAGTGGAACGTCACCTCACACCTGGAAGAATGCCCCTTATATAAAATGCTGACAACACCAAACGCTGGTGATGATGTGGAGCAACAGGAACTCTCATTTATTGAAAGTGGGAAGGCAAAATGGCACAGCCACTGTAGAAGAGAATTTGGCAGTTTCTTACAAAACTCAACTTAATCTTCCCATAGGATCCAGCATTCATACTCCTTGGCATTTACCGAAAGGTGTTAATAACATCCACACAAAAACCTGGACATGGATGTGTATAGTGGCTTTATTCATAATTGCCAAAACTTAGAAGAAAGCAAAATGACCTACAATAGGGGAATGAATAAATCAACTGGTACCTCCGGACAATAGAATAGTATTCAGAAAGAAATGAGCTACCAAGCTATGAAAAGATGAGAATCCTTAAATGTATATTATTACTATTATTATTGAGGTGAAGTTTTACTCTGCCACCTCAGCCAGAGTTCAGTGGCGCGATCTCAACTCACTGCAACCTCTGCCTCCCTGGTTCAAGCAATTCTTCTGCCTCAGCTTCCCAAGTAGCTGGGATTACAGGTGCCCACCACCATGACCAACTAATTTTTTGTATTTTGAGTAGAGATGGAGTTTCACCATGTTGGCCAGCCTGGTCCCAGACTCCTGACCTCAGGTGATCCACCCACCTTGGCCTCCCAAAGTGGTGAGATTACAGATGTGAGCCACCACACCCAGCCCGTAAATGCATATTGCTATGTGAAATAAGCCAATATGAAAAGGCTACACGCTGTACGGTTCCAATTACATGACATGCTGGAAAAGGAAAAACTAGAGAGGCAGTAAAAAGATCAGTGGTTGGAAGGGTTGAGGGTGGGAAGGATGGATATGCAGAGCATGGGGGATTTTTTGGGCAGTGAAACTCCTCTGTGTGATGCCACAACAATAGACACATGGCATGACACATTTTTCAAAACCCATAGTATGCACAACACGAAGAGTGAACCCTAATGTAAACTATGCATTCCGGGTGATTATGATGTGTCAATGTAGGCTCAACAATCGTAGCAAATATACCACTCTGCTGCAGGATGTTGACAGTCGGGGAGGCTGTGCGTATGTGGGGACAAGGGGGATATGGGAACTCCCTGTATCTTCTGTTCCATTTTGCTGTGATCCTAAAACTGCTGGGAAAAAAAAAATCTACTTAAAAAAGAACAACTCCCACCATGGCAGATTTCGGACTACCAACATGACGTCATTGAACTCAGAGTTGGGAAGAGATGTGCACAATTGTTTTTCACAGGCAGATAGGAGCCAGCCCCAGCACACCACCACATGATTGAATGAATGAATGAATGAATGAATGAATGAAACGTGCCAGACACTGGGAATACCAGGGATGCTGTCAGGCTCTTTAGGGAGAAGTCTATTCAGACCTGCAAGAGCTGGGCATGCAGCTGCTAGTCCGATTTCAGTTCCAACTGAGGAGATAAAGGATCAGGGAGTCATATCTTTGATTTAGTCAGTAAATCATCAAGATATAGGACATTTGTTTTCTTTGGGTCCCTTACCTTTAATACCAAGACTTGTCAAGGCATTTATTCAGTGCCCCACTCAGACTAGTGCAAAGCAAGTGACCTGGAAGCAGAGTCCTGTCCAAAAGACTCTAGAACAACAAGAGGCTTATGATTTCCCATCATGAGAAGTCCAGAGACAAGGCAGCTGTTGGCTGGCTTAACACAATGGCCCAACGATGCATCAGTGATGCCTCTGAGCGTCAATGGTGTCTCTTCCCAGTGGCTGTTGCAGTTCCAGACATCACATGCAGATGTGACAATGTCTAATGGAGAAGGGGCACATTCTCTCCCAATTCTAATTAATGAGGAAACCCTTTCCTTCCTGGAAGTCCTTCAGCAGGCATTCACACAGATCCCACTAGCAAGACTGGATCCCATGCTGTTCTTAAACCAGCCATTTCCAAGAGAACAAGGCCACTGTAACTGGCTTAGGCCAATTGGTAGGGCACTTCCGGAGGCAGAACCTGGGAACCCAGGCAGGGCTCTGCCCACAGGAAGAAGCAGGTGAGGGTTGGGGGAATGGCTGTCAAAACCAATATACAGGGAACATTAGAGGAAGAGTCACTTTACAATCATGCCATTTCATAAATGTAATTTCGTGATATAATTAGGGAACAAGAGGAGCATGAAGGAGCACAGCTCCCCTGCCATTTCCACCGCCACAGTGAGACGCCTGCAAGGACACAGACACAGCCTTTCCATCAGTCTTCCTCTATGGAGCCCCATCCACACGGAGCCATCAAGTCAATGGGGACAGGTTCCATGCTGTTCAGAGAAACCAGCATGGTACACAGTGAGGTCCTGCATCCACTGCAGGGGTGGACGCCTCAGCCAGTCCGGGGTTGTGCCATTATCCCTGAGACTCACTCATCCTGATGTGAGACTCTCCTCTGCAGGGGCTTCCACGCATGGCTCTGTGCAGGGTCATTTGCGGCCACACTGTGATGTGGGCGATCCCATTTCTACACATCTAAATTCCCCAGGGCAGGCAGCATGTGGTATCTCACTCCCTCAGCGATAACCTGGTTAGGGGAAGTTGCTAGGTAACTGCTTCCCACACTGGAGGAGGCTTAGTTACCATGGCAAGTCCAGATGGGTGGGGGATGCAGAGGAAGGGAGCGCTGGCTGGGGGTCTGCAGCCTGGATTCTGTCCCCACTCTCTCCTGAGCCCCTGGACCTACGGGGAGTCTCTCAGCCCCTCTGTGCCTCAGTTTCCTCCAAATACAATGAAGGAGATGCTGGGTGTCTTCTTGCTCTAAACCACTGTTGCATGCAGATGCATACCCTAAGTGAACACTGATCCTTAGGCCCCTCTTTGGCAAGGAGCAACTCAAGATGGGTGCAGAAAAGGAATACACACAATGTTTTTCTTAGCCTGGGCAACATAGCAAGACCCTGTCTCTACAATGTTGTTTTTTTTTTTGTTTTGTTTTTGTTTTTTGACAGAGTCTCACTCTGTCCCCCAGGCTGGAGTGCAGTGGTGAATCTCCAGTCGCTACAACCTCTGCTCCCAGGCTCAAGCAATTCTCGTGCCTCAGCCTCCATGGTCGCTGGGATTACAGGCGTGTGCCACCACACCCAGGTAATTTTTATATTTTTAGTAGAGGCTGGGTTTCACCATGTTGGCCAAGCTGGTCTCGAACTCCTGACCTCAAGTGATCTGCCCAACTCGGCCTCCCAAAGTCCTGAGATTACAGGCATGAGGCACCACACCCAGCCCCCAATTATTTTTTTTTAATTAGCCAAGTGTGGTACATACAGGCACGTGCCTGTAGTCCCAGCTACTCCAGAGGCTGAGGCGGTAGGATCACTTGAGCTCAGGAGTTCTTGGGTTCTTCTGGTCCTTCTGCCCCACATGGAGCCATGGCACAGGCCCAAGCCTCTCTAGAGCCTCTGCATGAGGCTCTTGAGTCTGCTATTTGTTCCTCCTTTCATTCTGAGATCCAGCTCCACCTTCTTCCCTTGCTTCTGCAACAAGATCTCTGCCCAGGCCAGATGCTGGGGCCAGTGCAGTATCCAGCCCCCTCATCCCCTGCCTCTTTCAGGCCAGTCCCCTTCCCAGAATCCAGATGACATTTCCAAGCACTGGCTGCCATCCTCCTGTCTACAGGCCTGGATCTCCATGATACAGCAGTGCTCCCTTTCCTACCATGCACGGCACCCACTCAGCACTCCAGTGAACTTGTACCAGAGTCCCTGCTCCTGCCAGCTGCATGGCACCCCCACCACCATCTATACCCACGGTCACAGGAGGCCCCTGTAATCCCCGAAGACAGGTTGGACCCCAACTGGTCTTTGCTCCCACTTCCTTCTCGGTCCCTGCCTCCAGGGTCCAGTTTTAAGTCTTGGCTACTCCTGATCCCTCCCCACCACCATACAAACAGGGCAATGTCTGAGTGTGGCTAAGGACATTGAAGCCATCATATCAGGAGACATTCTTCATCCCCATTCGACAGCTGAGTTTTCTCCTGGCTGGGAGCAGAAGGAGGAATTCATAACTTTTACATAGAGAGCGAGCCCCTCTAGGGTGTCAGAGCCGACAGCTTTGTTCTGGGGCATTCTAGAACCTTCTGGCCCTGCAGAGAAAGCCCCACCCTTCCTAACCTGTCCCTCCCCTCCTTCCTAACCTTCCACCTTCCCTCTTCTAACCTTCCTTTCTTCTCTCCTCCAGGCCATGTGGGAAAGTGGAAAAGTCACAAGCTTTGAGTCAGACACACATGGGCTGTGGTCCAGACTCTGCTACTTACTCTATTGAGCCTGGACAAGTTACTTGACCTCTCTGAGCTGATCTAGAGAACTGGGGATAACAGCACTGAGTTGTCATGAGAAGTAAGCAAAATTACGGGAACTGCTTGGCAAGGGCCTAGGAACCGGTAGAGACATCACGACTGCTTTCTTTGTTCTTTGTATTCCTACAGCCCAGGCCAAGCAGCAGGGCATGAGAGGGAAGAAACTCAGTCCATTCCCAAGGTTCCTGGCCCTCCCAGGAGTCTTGACCAGATAACACCCACCTCGCCCATAACTACCTTCCATTTCTGGCAGAAACAGCCTTCTTTGCCCGCCACCCTGCCCCGCCCCAGTGAGGACTTGTTGCTGCAAAGGCCTCCTTTCCTTTGAAACTTGCCTGTCCTGTGTTCTGCCCTCCTCGGGGTAATCTCTCTGCACCATCAAACTGATAACATGCTGACGTAGCACATCATCTACGGGAGAGCTCCCCTCCCTCACCCCACCCACCCTCTTCCAGGATGCGCCTGTCCTGTGATGGCCACCGGCAAGGGACAGAGTGCTGAGGGTGTTGGCCAAGTAAAGGAATAATTTTTTTTTTTTTTTTGAGTCGGAATCTCACTCTGTCGCCCAGGCTGGAATACAATGGCATCAGCTCACTGCAACCTCTGCCTCCCGGGTTCAGGTAATTCTCCTGCCTCAGCCTCCCGAATAGCTGGCATTACAGGCACCTGCCACCACACCCGGCTAATTTTTGTATTTTTAGTAGAGACAGGGTTTCACCATGTTGGCCAGGCTGATCTTGAACTCCAGACCTTGAAAAGACCCCATGCCTCCCTGAGCTTCCCTCCTGAAACTTCCCAGTCTCAGAACCTGACAGCCCTCTTTCTCTAACGCTAAACGTCATTGGAGCTCATCGCCGGCTCTCCCCGCCTCTGGTCCATTCCGTGCTCTCAGTCAGGCACATCCATCTCAAGCACCGTTTTTATCCTCCCATTCCCCAGCTCACACACCTTCCATGGCTCCCAAGTGGAAACAAAGTGCAAACTCAGCCTGGAATTCAAGGACTCAAGAGCATCTGTGGGACAACCTGGATTTCCGGCTCCCTGTCATTTTCGTATCCCTGAAATACACATAGATGTAACTGTTCACACACAGGTGTGCACACACACATACATGTACTTACACACACACACACACACACACACACGATGACCTAAACTAATCAGTTGGTTTAGTCTGCATTTGCCTTGAGCACTGCATTCACTCACTCACTCACACACTCACTCACTCTTCATCCACTCAACCCTCTGCGTACCAGGTCTGTTTCCCTACCATCAGCTACTACCTGGAATATCCTCCCCCGTCCCTTCAAGCACTTTGGAAGGCCAAGGCGCCCCCCAAAGTATATCAGTAGATCACCTAATTAGAGGTCAAGAGTTTGATACCAGCCTGACCAATATGATGAGAAACCCCAGTGTGAGGAGTCTCCAGGCAGGGAGAAGCACCAAACCCTTGGGCCTCTTCCTAGGCAGGCCTTGGATTAAACCCTCTCTCTTCCTGGTACTGGTCCTCCACCTCGACTGGCTGGAGAAAAGGCCTCCTTTGGACTCTGCCTCCCAGGAGGACATGGATGCTGAAATCCTTCTTCATCTTTAAAGATAATCAAAAATGTCCACCAGAGCCAGGCGCAGTGACTAGAGCCTGTAATCCCAGCTACTTGGGAGGCTTAGGTAGGATCACTTCAGGCCAGGAGTTCAAGGTTGCAGTGACCTGTGGCTGCTCACTGCACTCTAGTCTGGGCAACAGGCGAGATCCTGTCTCTAAAATGAAAAAAATGTCCACTGTGTTGTATACCCTACCACATATATGCATATTCCCTCTCTCTCTCTCTCTCTCTCTCTCTCTTTCCCTCTCTCTCTCACACACACGCACACACACATACAGTCACACGGTGCAACAGAATGGCTGAAAAGACTCATGTTCAATTAAGTTGTCTTCGGCATTTGGGTTCTTACTCATTCTGTTCCTACTGTATCTATGGCAGGGGGAGAGAGGAAACACTACTAAGCTTTATGAAAGAATTCCTAATCAGTTTGTGGTAAAGTGGGTGAGGGGGCCAGGCATGGTAGCTCACACTTGTCTGTAATCCCAGCACTTTGGGAGGCCAAGGGGGACAGATCACGAGGTCAAGAGACCAAGACCATCCTGGTTAACATAGTGAAACCCTGTCTCTCCTAAAAATAGAACAATTAGCTAGGTGTGATGGCACGCACCTGTAGTCCCAGCTACTCAGGAGGCTGAGGCTGGAGAATCGCTTGAACCTGGGAGGTGGAAGTTGCAGTGAGCCTAGATCACACCACTGCACTCCAGCCTGGCCACAGAGTGAGACTCCATCTCAAAAAAAAAAAGAGGGTGAGGATAAGGGACCTGGGGTGAAAATCTAGGGATTAGGGCCTAAGATCTGGGAACACCCTAATGAATATGATAGTTCTACCCTCAAGGAACTCACAACTGTTGGGGAAGACAGATCATAAGAACGCAGAGCCTGGGTACTCAGACAGGGCTGGTGGGAAGCAAAGAAGAACCCCTCACCCAGACTTAGAGGCACAGGAGAGACTCTGCAGAGGGAGCGACCACCTGGCTAAAGATGAAAGGAGCCAGAAGAGTCTGCCTGGCTGGGGAGAAACGTGGTAGCAGCAGGAGCTGCGAGGGGAAGAAAAGCAGGTCTGAATCATGAATGGCCTCTAGGCACTTGGGCTGTAGCCTATGGGGATGGGGACCCTTGGAAGGGTTTTATGCAGGGAAATGACATAATGGTGTTTGGCTTTTAGGAAAGATCTGAGGGGCAGGGGCAGTAGCTCACGCCTGTAATCCCAGCACTTTGAGAGGCCTAGGTGAGTGGATAGCCTGAGGTCAGGAGTTTGAGACCAGCCTGACCAATATGATGAAACCCTGTCTCTAATAAAAATACAAAAATTAGCCAGGCATGGTGGCAGGCACCTGTAATTCCCACTACTCAGGAGGCTGAGACAGGAGAATCACTTGAACCCGGGAGGCAGAGGTTGCAGTGACCCGAGATCGCGCCATTGCACTCCAGCCTGGGCAATAAGAGCGAAACTCTGTCTCGAGAAAACAAAAAAAAAGAATGAAAAGATCTGAGGGGAGAATCCGGTTAGGGAACCCGGTCAGGAGGCTCTTGCAAGGATGTCCGGGAAGGGAGGAGTGGGGAGTGGCATCAGGGAAGGAGGGAAGGGCAGTGCCGAAACCACGCCATGTCACCCCACATCACATCGCACCCTGGCCTAGAGGAAGCCTCTTCTGGCCTGGTGGCCTGAGGGAAGGGAAAGAGTCCAAATGAGCCCCAGTTTCCCATGTTGGTGAGATGGAGGCTGGCAAGTGGAGGGCTGGGCCGTTCTGGGCATGGTAAATACAGGAGGAGGAGCGTGCATCGGGGACACAGGAGAAGGGGCTGGCAGGTGCCATTTGGGGCATGTTGTCTTGGAGGCGGCTGGGGGATGTGCGAGTGGCGATGACCAGCAGGCAGCCTGATGAACTGGCATGGATTGAGGAGAGGGTTCTGGAGTTGAACTAGAGTCATCCAAGCACAGGGAAGCAAGACTGCCCATGGACGGGTGAGATGGGAAAGGCAGGAAGGCCAGGGCAGAGCCTTGAGGAACATCCAGGTTTCAGGGACGGACGAAGGAGACTGAGAAGCAGCAGTGAGGTAAAAAAGCCAGGAATCACCAAATCAGAGAAAACGGTGCAGTGGCAGGACCTTCAGGGGCGGGGAACCTCTGTACCTCCAAGGCTGGAGGAGTAGCAAAGCCCCTGAGTCTGGAAGGTCTGTGGGGGCAGGAACTTGCCTAGTACAGAATTAGTGCTCCACAAACAGCCATTGAATGAACAGATGAAAGCCATAGGTAAATTTCTGACACAGGTGAGAGAGATCAGTGTATGCATACTGCGGGGCAGTTGAGCGGATCAGAGGGGGAGGCTGTTCAAGTCCTTCAGTCCTAGGATCTCTGCCTGTCCTCCCCGGGGGCCTGCAGGAACCCTTATTCTCTCACCCTCTCTGGCAGCAAGCAAGAATTTTACAGAGGTGTGAGAGAAACCCCAAAGTTTTGTAGAGGTGCTCATGACACAGATTGCCATAGAGGAAAGAAGTCACCTCTGGAAAACTTATCTAAGAATATATCATGAGGTGGGCTATTTTGGGACTCCAATTACACAGGAGGGCCTGGGAAGTGTGCAGGGATGAACATAGCTCCAATTAATGTTAACTATAAGATGTCATGTCTTTATCCTGTGAACACCCAGCCGAAAGGAAGGTGAATCCCTCCTGCTACGTACCCAGGCAGGAGTTGGGTGGTTGTTGAGAGAGGCTGTCTGCTGGAGGAAGGAGGAGGGAGCCAGGCGGGGTTGGGGGATTTGTTGGAGGAGGCACAATTTCTCAGGCAGGCTGCAGTCACCTTGGGCAAGGTGGTCTCTGAAGTTGGAAATGTAATCATGATTGGGCCCCACCTAGGCAAAGTCCAGACTCAGGACCAGAGAGGCCGGGAGAAGACCAGGGGCTTTCCCAGAGTGTCAAGGCCTCATGGAGTGTACCTCATGAAGAAATTACTTAGCTTCATCTACAGGGCCTGTGCCTGAAAGAAATCAGTTTCCGCTCTTTAAAAAGAGATTTTTAAAAAAATCTCAATCACGGCAGGGCAATTTGGGAGGCTGAGGCAGCTGGGTCACCTGAGGTCCAGAGTTCGAGACCAGCCTGGCCAAGATGGTAAAACCCCATCTCTACCAAAAATACAAAAAAAATTAGCCCGGCATGGCGGTGGGTGTCTGTAATCCCAGCTACTCCAGAGGCTGAGGCAGAGAATTGCCAAGATGGTACCACTGTACTCCAACCTGGGCGACAGAGCGAGACCCCGTCTAAAAAACAAAAAACACCTCTATCACATTGCACAGAGTACTTCACTGTGCCGGAGGGTGGAAGGCCTGGGGATCAGGCTGTGTAGACATGCATCCCCCTATTTCCAGTCACCAGCTGATCACCTTGAACTGGACATCTCCCCTCCCGAAGCCTCAGTTTATTCATCTGTAACACCTCACAGTAATCCCTTTTATGGAGTACTTCAACAGATTTGGGGAAAAGGGGACAGGTCAAATTAGATAATTGTACATTAAAAGGCCTCCACAACCTGCAACCTCCCTGTGAGTAGCACAGTATCGCTTATCAACCTGCCTTGTAAAGATCGCTGTGAGAATTTGACTCCCAGCTAAACTAAGGGAGTCACCAGGGCAGCCAGCTATCACGTCTGATTCCTCTGCGTTATTCTCAGAGGCAAGCGTGTTATCTAATTCTGCGTATCTATTAAGGCCCCCAAATGTTGGTTGAATAAGTAAGTCATTGGTACATAAAGGTGAATATCACAAAACAACCCAATGTTTCATATTAGTTAGAGCTAGGAAAGACCTTTTCCCAATGTCAACTGTTACTGAAATAGTCTCCTCTGATTCTAACCTTCTGTCTAATTGCAAATCACATCACATAACATTTTGGCTCTTTGAGAGCAAAAACCATGCCTTAATCATTCTGTTTAACATAAGCTCCTGGTGGGCAAGGACCTGGATTTGCTCACAGCCAGCACCTGGAACACAGCCTTGCGCTTGGTAAGACTCCATGAGGATTTGGTAAATAAACCAATGATTTCTAACCCTTAACACATAGCTACACATTCAGCAAATGTTTGTTGGACTAAGTATTAAACGAGGGAGATACTTTTTCTTCTTAATGTCTCTTTTCTAACATTCCCGACTGAGGCAGTGTAGCAGAATGGGTAGGTAGGTGGGCTCTGAAATCAGATGGTCTGGGTTTGAATTCTGCTTATTCTATTCTACTTACTAGCTGAGTGACCTAGGGTAGCTTCTGAACCTCTCTGTGCTTCAGGTTTCTCGCTCGTGAAATGAGGATAACGGTTTTTCTCCTTTTTTTTTTTCTGTTGCCCAAACTGGAGTGCAATGGTACAATCATAGCTCACTGCAGCCTCAAACTCCTGGGCTCAAGCGATCCTCCTACCTTGGCCCTCCTAAGAACTGGGATTATAGATATGAGCCACTCAGCTCAGCTAACAGTTTTTCTAATAAGATTACAGGGTTCATTTAAAGTGTACATAAAAGGCTGGGCGCAATGGCTCATGCTTGTAATCCCAGCACTTTGGGAGGCCAAGGCGGGTGGAACACGAGGTCAGGAGTTCGAGACTAGCCTGGCCAGCATGGTGAAACCCCGTCTCTACTAAAAATACAAAAATTAGCCAGGCGTAGTGGTGCGCGCCTGTAATCCCAGCTATGAATCGCTTGAACCTGGGAGGCAGAGGTTGCAATGAGCCGAGATCGCACCAGGCACTCAGGCCTGGGTGACAGAGTGAAACTCCGTCTCAAAAAAAGAAAGAAAAAAACCAAGTGTATGTAAAATAGCACATAGTAATCGCTATTTTTTTTATGATCCTATCGGTCTCAACAACCTTCATTGGCTCCCCTTTAACCACTGGATAGACCCAAAGTCAAGTTACCCACAATTTGGCCCCAGTATCCCCCCTTCCAGTTCCATCTTCCCATATTTTAACACTAGCTACTCTTTCCTGGCTGCTACCTGTACCAGACCAGACATTCTGCTAAGTGGTCTATATCCATTAACCTGTTTCCCTTCTCAAACAACCTAGTGAGGTTGGACTTTTTTTTTTTTTTTTTTTTTTTTTTTTTTTTTT